>NC_142934.1:22492384-22494884 GCF_046866305.1 Octopus bimaculoides | reverse complement strand
ATTAATTACATGAAATTATTATTACATTTAACAGTGAAATTCAATTTTTATTTTGATAAAAAATATTATTTTAACATGGAAATATAATTAAATTTTCACAGTACGATGCAAATTTGTTATTTAACAATAAACATTATTGATTTCAGATTTTTGCACAAGGCCAGCAATTTCCGGTGGTGGGGCAGGGTCAGGATAAGTTGAGTACACCGACGCCAGTGATCAACTGGTACTTCTTTTATTGACCCCGAAAGGATGAAAGGTATACTCGACCTACACGAAATTTGAACTCAGAACGTAATGTCGCTAAGCATTTTGCCCGGCGTGCTAACGATTCCGCCAGCTCACCACCTTTAACAAGAAATTTTATGATATGAGATCAAAGTGGCGAGCTGGCAGAATCATTAGCATAGTGCATAGCGGCGTTTGGTCCGTCTTTACGTTCTGAGTTCAAATTCCGCTAAGGTCGACTTTACTTTTCATCCTTTCGAGATCGATAAAATAAGCTCCAGTGGAGCATTGAGGTCGATATAATCGACTTAGTCCCTCCCCGAAATTGCTGGCCTTGTTCCAAAATTTGAAATCAATATTATAATTTGGAATTAGAATTAAATTTTTACAGTGAAATGCAAAGTTAAAAGAATTTTTCCACCCAAAGGTTTTTAACCCAATATTCTACATGTTATTATTTATAGCTTTATGTACTTCGAGTTCAGCCGTTAAAAATAATTTATTTCAAATAATTTTCTACATTCTTATGGCACAAATAAAAAAAAAATTAACATGAAATTCAAAATATATTTTCACGGTAAAATGCTTCTTCAACAAGAATTTCGTAATCAATGGATGAAAATTATAATTTTTATATGAAAATACAATTTCTGTGTAAAATACCACTTCATAAGGAAATGAACTTTTGAAATAGAAGTAGCAATATGATGCGTTTTTGCTTTTAGTTAACAAGAAATAAGATTTTAGCTTAGAATTATAACATTTTCACAATAAAATGCATATTTTACTTCGTTTTTGTATTTGGTTCTTTATGTGAATCCGTGTGTTGAAACAAATTTTATTGTGCTTAAGGAGAGTCGTTAGGCCAATGTTAATAATACAGCCACCAAGTTCAATTCCACTCCTTTATTAGTCAATTGATTAAATATCTATCCAACTAACAAATCGATCGTTTGTTTAACTTGTTGGTAAAACAGTCAATCGTTTTTATTTTTTGTTTTTTGTTTTTTTGCTTTTTTTTTGTTTTTTTTGTTTTTTTCTTGTTTTTTTTTTTTTTTTTACTCAAAATTCTTTCGTTGCCATTCTCAACCTTTTCAGTGACTTCACTTCGTTACGGAAACCGTGTTTGCTTGTCTGAGACGCGTTGTTGTTGCCTGCATATGTGTGTTGACCGATAGGTTTGTGAGAGCAACTGCGTGGGTGCACGCTCGTGTGGGCGGCTGTGTGTGTTTGTGTGTTAGTGGATGTGTGAGCTGACCTCTGTATATTTCTTTATTCAATAAGGAATAATATTATAACATGAAATTAAAATTACATTTTCATAGTAAAACTCTTTTACAACATGAATTACTCAATAAATACAAACAAATTATAATTTTCATATGAAAATACAATTTCAGTATATACCAGTTTTAAAGAGATATAATTAATTTTGAAATAGAAATAAAAATATTAAAAAATACAAAATTTAACATATAATTATAATTACATTTTCGCAATAAAATGGTCTTTTTTTTATTAACAAGAAGTAGAATTTTAACATGAAATTGTAATCGCATTATCACAGTAAAATACATTTTCAACATAAGCTACACTATACGTGAAAATATAGATTTCCATTTGAAAATGCAATTTTTCATAACAATATATAATTTCGGTCTAAAATACCGTTTCTTAAAGAAATAAAATGAATTTTGAAACAGAATTAGAAATATAAAACATACAAACTGTAACTTGAAATTATAATTACATTTTCACAATAAAATACAATCTTTTTATTGAACAAGAAATAATGTTTTAACATAAAATTGTAATAACTATCGTAAATCTTTTGCCACAAGGGCAGCTCGGGATGAGTCGATCACATCGACTCCAGTATTCAGTTAGTACCTATTTTATCGACCCCAAAAGGATGAAAGACAAAGTCGACCTCGGTGGAATTTGAACTCAGAACGTAGCAACGGGCGAAATACTGCTAGGTATTCCGTCCAGCGTGCTAACGATTCTGGCACCTCACCGCCTTTGTAAAATTCTAATAACATTATCACAGTTAAATACATTTTCAAAAAAAAAAATTACACAATCAATACTTGAAAATATAATTTCCTATATGAAAATACAATTTTTTCATAGAAAAGTGCAATTTCGGTATAAAACACAATTCAATAAAGATAATAAAATTAATTTCGAAATAGAAGTACAAATATGAAAAATTTAACATGAAAAAAATACAATTTAGAAACATTTTGAGATACATTATCGATTTTTTTTT
>NC_142934.1:22482384-22487384 GCF_046866305.1 Octopus bimaculoides | reverse complement strand
TCAGCTCTAACAGCGATATCACAGAATGAGCTTTCTCTTTGTTCATTGCGTTCCAATGTTCCAAAGGGCCATTGAAGTAGTTTTCACCGAAATCTAAAATGACAATTTATTATCACTAACGTGTGCGTGTGTGTGTGTCTGTGTGTCTCTGTGTTTGTGTGTGTGTGTGTGTGTGTGTGTGTGCGTGTGTATGTGTGTGTATGTGTGTGTGTGTGTGTGTGTGTGTGTGTGTGTGTGTGTGTGTGTGTGTGTGTGTGTGTGTGTGTGTGTGTGTAATGTTACCAATGGATCACACGACATTGGCAATCGACTACCTTGTTTGATTGTTATAAGAGAAAGACTTCCGTTATGTTTGGTTGAAGCGTTTTGGTGTTGAGAGTTTTCGAATATTTTTTACAAACGTACACATATACATATATAGATATATATGTATAAGCGTGTACGTATATATAAATATATATATATACATACACACACATACACACTTTCTCTGCTCTCTCTCTCTCTCTCTCTCTCTCTCTCTCTCTCCCTCCCTTTCAGATTTGAAGTACTGCACCTCGATCCTCATCACCTTGACAATGTACAGTTTAAACATATATATTTGTTATATGTTCATATCTATGTGTATGCGTAGGTATACGTATATATGAATACATCCCCACTATTAGTACTATTTTGTTAGTAAACAGTATGAACTGTGACAAAAGCGGATGTGCACAGTGTGTATCATATACAGTTGCTATACATATACAGTTGTAAACATGCCAAATAAATAAACACGTAGAATCATAATAACGCCTTCAATGAGTTGTTTATTGTCCCAACACGAACCAAAAGAATATATAACATGGTGCAGCGATAAATACTTATGAGAAAACCGTGCCTTTACAACAAAACAGGAACACAACATGTCTGAAATTTAACAAACTGAATATCGCTTCGTCTTCGGACATACACGAGGATCCGAAATGGCGGTCCCCGTTACCGTACAGATGAATCTGCATCCGACCATGAACTGGGACGCCGATGATATCGTGGAAGCGTTCAAGAAATTCAAACAGAAATGTCAATTAGCTTTCAAGAGCTTCATGAAAGGTACAACTGCCGATGAAAAGGTAAGTAGTGGTTCGGCAACTTGATGGCAGATGTTCATTTGTTTATGCCCCTGTAAAGTAGTGATTCGGTAGAATGAGTACCAGACTAAAAACTACTTGTAAGGCCGATTTGCTCGACTAAAACTCCTCCAGAGCGGTGCTTCAGCACGGCCGCAGTCTAATGAATGAAACAAGTATAAGTAAAAGATAAAATAGAAAAATCTCTTTCGTATTTACAACAGAAATATTGGCTTCAAATTTTGGCACAAGGCCAGCTGTTTCGGGGAAGGGACTAAGTCGATTACATCGACTCCATTGCTTGACTGGTACTCTCCACGAAGCTGCGTCGTGTCGTCGCTAGAACTGGCTGTGTGCTCTGTGGCCAGCGGCTAGACCTCAGAAGGTCTGGAGCCGGACTGACAATCGTGACCGTGAAAAGCTAGCTATTTATAAGATACTATCGGCTCAAACAGGGGTTCAGAAAAACTGTCCCTCGCGACCTTATCTGAAGGCTGCGATTGGTTGGGTTGCACCCTGGCGATAAATAAAACAGGAGACAAAAATACGCCAATACCAACCAATCAGAGTGGTGAATACAACAGGATCCAAAAGTGGCAAATATACTTCACCTATATATATATATATATATATATATATATATATATATATATATATATATATATATATATATATATATATATATATATATATACATATATATATATATATATATACGATGGGCTTCTTTCATTTTCCGTCTACCAAATCCACTCACAAAGCTTTGGTCGGCCCGAGGCTATAGTAGAAGACACTTGCCCAAGATGCCACGCAGTGGGACTGAACCCAGAACCATGTGGTTGGTAAGCAATTTACTTACCACACAGCTACTCCTGCGCCATACACTCCTGCGTATGGTTATTCAAAATTTTGAATTACGCATACGCGCGCGCGCATACTTAATTCATACAGTAGTTTCTATCTCCCCACTCTCTTTTTCTCACAGTTTGCTCCCTCTATCTATCTATCTATCTATCTTTCTCCCAGTACCTCTAGATATCACTTCTCTCTTCTTCTATCTTATCGCACACCCTCTCAGTTCACTCTCACCATCATTCTTACCATTTTTATATATAAGAACACCAATTTGAAGAACACCGTAAGTGTTTAAAACAAATGTAAAGAGAAAAATCGGAAAAGACATTAATATCAACTATAAAATAATGTCTCGTAATATAAACAGCGATATCTACCTCCTACCAAACCTCTTCGTCTTCCCCCCCCCCCTTCTCCAATTTGTTGGTCAGCTCTATCGTATGTATATAGGTACGTATATATGTATGTATGTGTGTGTGTGTGCGAACGTGTGTGTCTGTACATATACATGCATACACACACACATAGATAGATAGATAGATAGATAGATAGATAGATAGATAGATAGATAGATAGATATACGCGCGCGCGCACAAATCTGATAATCAATTACGTCTGAGTGGTGTGGTTGACCTTCAGCTGGACACTTCAGTGGACGGAGATCTTTTATATATATATATATATATATATATATATATATATATATATATATATATATATATACACACACACACACACACACACACACACACACACACACACACACATATATATATATATATATATATATATTCTGTCACTTTACTTAAAAAGTCCACTTGTCATGCGCACTGACATGACCGAGTATTGTTCCAATCGACATATCCTACCGTCTGACACTGGAATTTCTCACTATTTCCAAAGACTTGTTATTTATTCATTTATTTATTTATTTAGCTTTTATCTTTTACTTGTTTCGGTCACTGAACTGTGGCCATGCTTGAGCACCACCTCGAAGGATTTCAGTCGAAAAAATTAACTAAAGTATTTACTTTACAGCGAGGGCGAACCAAAAGGAAACCGGAATTTTGCTACATTAATTTATTCACTTAGTTTTACATGTTTACACTTTTATCGCCTTCAAAGTATTCTCTGCTTGAAGCAATGCATCGGTCCAGACACGTTTTCCACCGTTCGAAGCAGTGCTGGAACTCTTGCAAAGTGATTCCTTTTAACGCCTCCGTCGTTATTTTTCTTCGCCACTTCCACATCTGCAAATTCCGTTGCACCATCTTTCGTTACCAGTGATGACCTTTGAAAAAAAGGTCCGGATCAACTTCCAGCTGTTCTTTCAGTTTACGACACGCATTCAGTCGTGACTGCTTTTGATGTTCCGTGAACAAGCGAGGCACAAATTTTGCTGTAACTCTTTTTATTCTCTTCTGCCTTTTTTTTTTTTTTTTTTTTTAATTTTCCCAGGCAAAAATACAATGATTTTAATTCTTTCATATATTGCATTGATTGTTTTATTAGTCTTAGAGCAATTTCTCATTCGATGATCCTTCTCTCCTTTTACTCCCAATATACGAAGCGGTTGCTTGAAACCCGTTTCATTGCTGGTGTCGCCTTGTTAAAATTGATTTCCAATAAATAAATAAAACGGGCATGCAAGGGAAGAAAGTTTTTTCCTTACTGCTCAAAACGTTCATCGTTGATGTAATGATATTTAATTTATCTGTAGTAAAGTACCCGGTTTTTTTTTTTTTTAGAGACAAGAACCGAAGAAACGCAACATCTTTATCCAATATGATATGGAACCTTAAAGAGAGGATATGTGTGGATGACAACTCCCATATAAATTGGAGCATCATCGCTCAGGCCAACAAATATAAGCGACGGGGCAGCAAATGCGACCTCTGTCTCATAGGGAAATTAAATACCATAATAGCATAAATGAATATTTTGAATATTAGGGAAGAAATGTTATCACTGTGCAAGCACAAGAAACATTTTATACTTCGAAATTTCTAGTATGACGCTTCACCTACCGTGCCGAAACTCAAGCTGAAATTCTTAACTACACAGACATGTATAACATATACATTACGCATTCTTGATATCACACGATTTACAAAAATACATGTTTATAAACTTACAAATATTTAATTGAACTTTCGACTTCATGGACTAATATATATATGCATATGCTCAGACATCAACCAAAAGCATGCTATAGCTAGCTACATAGACAGATAGATAGATAGATAGATAGATAGATAGATAGATAGATAGATAGATAGATAGATAGATAGATAGATAGATAAAATAGGTAGGTAGTTAGGTCGGTCGATTGGTAGGCAGGTAGGTAGGTAGGTATACACACATACATATGTACACATACATATGTATGTATGTATGTGTGTATGTATGTATGTATGCATGCATGTATGTGGATGAGCATGAACAGTGTCGAATAATTAAAGAATTAATTAATCTATGATGAACGTAAATTCTTGCAAAAGCCGAGGGCCAATGCAAGGGAGATAACAATCAAAAATGTATTATTAGCCGCGTGTGGTGTGCGTGTGTGTCTATATATCTATATATATATATATGCGCGCGCGCACGCAGACATGTATACATAGATACATATATGCACATACACATATACATACTAATAAGCTCATATATATACATACACACAACAAAAACCTGTATACCCAAAGACATATACTATTTCTATGTAAGTATACACATATATGTCTTTATTCGCATGTATACACACACACACACACATAATGTCTTTATTTGCATGTATATACACACACACAATATGTTTTGTTTGGATGTATATATATACACACACACATACACAAACACTTACATACAAATACATAGACACAACGTAGATAAACAACATTTACATAAAAACTACTGCACTTATATATAGTAACTATTTATACTATATTTATATTTAAGTAGATTCGCGGACGTATATAAATAGTAACTCTTTATATAAGCGCAGTAGTTTTTATGCATATAATTGTTTATCTA
>NC_142934.1:22462384-22477384 GCF_046866305.1 Octopus bimaculoides | reverse complement strand
GTCAAAGTGTGAATAAAAACACCAGCTACATTTATTTCAAATCATATCCTACAACCTTAAAACAAGAAAGACCATTGAATAATGCTGTCCTATAATCAACTAAAAAGACAGGACGGTCACAGCTGGAATGGCCTTGATCATTAGCCTGTTCGATCAGTGTTGACGCGAAGCTAAACGACAACAGCAAATATGGCAACTACATTCTGAACGGAAATCGAATTGTAATGATTGATTTTACTAAAATGCAGCAAGATATATGACGTTAATAGTACAAAGGGCGCTGAAAACCAATAAATCAGCGAAGAATTTTAGACATATGTTATCAATCAACATTTAAATATCTACGTAATGTCTTCCTTTTTCTTTTTCAAACTGTTTATTGCTTTAGCCAGACGACAAACTGATTATGGCTTTAAGCAGACGACAGATTACGTGAACCATCCAAAATAACAGTGTTTGAATTACCAATTACTATTGAAGCTGAATACGGAAACATTCAATTGCCGAAAATATAGTATTGATCAATAAACATTCAAAACATACTTTGGTGTAGTGGATTTTTAGTGGATTTTGACCGTTAACACGTAATTGGTAGCACACAGTATTAGGTAAGCTGCATGTGAGGGCGAGAATGACGACACAAACTAATATTTATATAAGTTTGCATCACTTTTATTACCAGGAACATTCGCGTTTATGAATGTTCAACAATTATTTGAATACATCACACAAGAGATAATGAATATGACAGTTAACAAATCTTCATTGTTAAAATATTTTAGTTGTTTATACGAACATTATTCATTGTTATTAAAGACAATAAGTAGAGAAAAAGTGAGAACACCTTATCATAAAACTGAACGACAGAGTTCTGAATGGCCACGGACGATGTTCAGTAGGAAAACGTAGAAGGGGATGAGAGACCATCAAACGGAGCAGAGCGACATCGCTTCGAGTATATTTCTAGATGGTGCTGCCGGGGGTTAATTTGCCAGCGTTATATAACCCAACAGAGATTTTCTAGAAGGTTCGACCATACTATTTGGCGGGAAGACATCTGTTCGCTTGATTAAACACCAGTCGATTTGATTGGCTGAGCCATATTCGCGTACACGATAACGCTTCTTTTTTTTTTTTTTTTCATGACGGCACAATTTTTCATAGATGGCCTTGATCTGAGGAACCTAAGTGTGAATGCTCAAAACTCAGTAGAAGTCTCACTACAGATTTTTCAATTTTTATGTAATTCTAGCTTACTGGAAATTTTTCACGTCTGTCATCAATCTAACACCATAATAGCTTACTCAAGTGACAAACGTCAAGGTTCGACCATAATATTTGGTGGGAAGATTTTGCTTCGCTTGGTTAAACACCAGCCAATTTGATTGACTGAACCATATTCACGTAGGCGATAATGCCTTTTTTTTATGACGACACAATTTTTCATAGATGGCCTTACTTTTTATAACAGTATATCAGGCCGTGGTCTTGATTTGGGGAGCTGGGTCGATGGTTCAAAACTCAGTCAGAGCCTCACTACCGATTTTTCAATTTTTAAGTAATGATGGTTTTTCACGTTTGTCTAATATCATAATACAAAATAGCTCACTCGTGTGACAGACGTTAGCTGTCGCCCAGTTTAACACCTCACTGTTTGCTCATTGGGTGACTGTAGCGGTTACATAACGTTCCAAACATTAAGGCTATATCTTCGGCCTGAGGATTACTTGCTCCTACTAGGGGTATTCAAAAGGATCAGGAACGCTATTTTTCTCCTCTGAATAAACGATAAATCAAAAAAAGAAAACTTTAAAAATAAAAAAAGGCATGAAGCAGCGTTTCATTTTCTAAGAAGTGTGTTAGTAATATTTGATGGCTGTTAAATCGTAACCACCATCATCCTTTAACGTCCACTTTTGCATGCTGCATGGGTCAGAGGGAATGTGTTGAGGCAGATTTTCTATGGTCGAATGTCTTTTCTGTTACTAACCTTCACCTGTTCTTTATGTATGTATGTATGTATGTACGTATGTATGCATCTTTCTATTATAGGCACAAAGCCTTTTTTTAGTGGGGGGGGGGGGGGTAAGAGGTAAGTCGATTACATCGACATTAGTGCGCAACTGGTACCCTGAAAAGCAAAGTCGACCTCGGCATTGAACTCAAAACGGACGAAATGCCGCTAACGACTCTGCCAGCTTACAGCCTTTTACACTGCAAAAATTAACATGGGTTTAACTGTTTTTCCACATTACTCTGGAAGGAGTAGAGGGATGGTTCCCCGGTTTCTCTGGCGTATATGTTCCTCCCTCGATTGGACGCCAATCCATCGCAAGATTACTCATATTTACAGCTGAGTGGCCTGGAGCAACGTGAAATGAAAAGTTTTGCTCAAGAACACAGCGCATCGCCCGGTGCAGGAACCGAAACCACAATCTCACAATCATGAGTCAGTCCAACATCCAAACCACTAAACCATGCACCTTCACTTTTTTGTTTTTCTTTCACATACTAACCCCCAAACGGATATTTCAACAACGCAATCAACATGCTTCAAAAGTAGAAAGCAAAATAAAAATGTTCACAATGGTACGATTGCTCCACCAACTAAAAATATCGACCAAAACTCTCTAAAAGATCAGGTGGTGATGGCGGCAGCGACAGCAGTTTGTATTTTGACAGACTTAGGTTTACTTTCAAACGTACAAATAGTCCTTCATTCCACCTCATAGTTCCTGTTGACCAAATCTAAATCACAGGTTATTGGTTAACTCGCGGCTATAATACAATATACTGGGTGCCGAGTCTGTGCACTGGGTTCGAACTATGCCACCATGTGTAGTTGTGAAGCAAGTTTCTCAACCACACAGCTATGCCTGCAAATGTGGCCAATGCTGTTGCAACCGTAACCACCGAATCTCCCCCCTCCCCAACATCACCACCTCGTAATTAAATCCTACCCCACCACTACTGCTGTAATTACAACGTCCTCATTAAATCTAACCTAAAAATCATCTTTTCATTCACTAAATGACGAGTCAAGAGAAAATAGACTGGAAATTAATAATAAATGCCTCCACTTTCCGATTTCACAATCTCCACATTTAAAATAAAAATAATAATAATAATAATAATAACACTTTCTAGTATAGGCACAAGGCCTGAAATTTGGGGGAGGGGTATAGTCGATTACATCAACCCCAGTACTCAACTGGTACTTAATTTATTGACCGCGAAAGGATGAAAGGTAAAGTCGACCTAGGTGGAATTTGAACCCAGAACTAAGCATTCCACCCAGCGCGCTAACAATTCTGCCAGCTTGCCGCCTTAATGATGATGATGATGATGATGATGATGGTGGTGATGATGGTGGTGGTGGTGGTGGTGGTGGTGGTGGTGGTGGTGATGGTGGTGATGATGATGATGATGATGATGATGATGATGATGATGGTGGTGATGATGGTGGTGGTGGTGGTGGTGGTGGTGGTGGTGATGGTGGTGATGATGATGATGATGATGATGATGATGATGATGATGGTGGTGATGATGGTGGTGGTGGTGGTGGTGGTGGTGGTGGTGGTGATGGTGATGATGATGATGATGATGATGATGATGATGATGATGATCACGATAATAACAACAAACAAGAGAAAACTAATCTTGGCTAATGGGAAATGAAATATTTAGAAGAGGAAGAATGAGGAGGGGGAGGATTTTTAAATAAAAAAAATTATACAAAAGCAATGATTTTTAATGTGTTTTGTACTAACTTTAGGAATGAATCTCAATAAATAACATTAACAAAGCTTAAAATAGGATGTTTATATCTATTTATCAGTCTATCTATTTATCTATCTATCTGTCTGTCTATCTATCTATCTATCTTTCTATTTGTTTGTCTATCTATCTATCTATCTATCTATCTGTCTGTCTGTCTATCTATCTATCTTTCTATTTGTTTGTCTATCTATCTATCTATCTGTCTGTCTGTCTATCTATTTATTTATCTATGTGTGTGTGCTTACAGCATGTATATATGCACATGAGTATCTAATTTGTACGCATACATGGTAAAATACTGTAACCATATACACACTCAGTAAAACCACACACACCTATATATAGATAGACATACACATAAATATATACATTCTCTTTCTCTCCCTCTCTCTCCCACACACATATATAGTGAATACACACAGTTACACACATAAACACCATACACAGTAAAATCACAGACATACTCTACCACACGCAATGGTAATATTTTCCTTCGGGCAGTTTAAATACAAGGTTTGTGGCTGTCAAACAAATAAAGACACGTGTGGATTTCAATTAGATAGATACACGTCTGTTTTTTTTTTGTTGCTGTTGTTTACACCCAATTAATCTTGACTTAACAGTCTAATGATTGAAAATCTCCCAACTACGACCATCCAGTCTCTCATTTTTAGCTATTACTGTATATTAATTGTGAATGTTTTTACTCCAAAATGCTAAGTTGTGGCTCAAGGGAGATTTTGGCTGCCGAGTCTAGCGAGTCAAAAGACCATGTAAATGCAGATTCATTGGATTGGTTGGTAGTCAGTTTAGAGGTTCAAAAAAGATTTTGTTGATAAAATTTATGTGCAATAAATTGGTTATCCATCTTTAAAACAAGATATTTGAGAAGTTTTTTTTATACAATTTCTAATAAAATTTAATTATAAAAATATATTAGGACTTTTCTAAATAACATTAAATGAATACAAGGGTCTACACGAGTAAAATAGGGATCGAAAGAATCCATGATTGAGAAGCACTAGTTTAGACCAATGGTTCTCAACCGGGGTCTTATATGGACCTTGAGGGTCAATATCAGATTTTGTTGTTAAAATCTATGTGCAATAAAATTGGTTACACTTCTGCATTACACAAAATGTTTCCAAAAAATTTTTTTTTTATCATTAGGAAGTGTCCTAATAATATTGAATAATAGAAATATAATAGGATTTTATTCAAACATCCAGTGGCTCTGGAGATTCAGTAGAATAAAATAGGAATGAAAGGTGTTCACAGGCAAAAAATGGCTGATTACCACTGATTTAGACAAAGGGCTGGATTCATATACACACACACTATCATCATCACCACAATTTAATGTCAATTCTCCATGATGCTGGCATTGGTTGGATTATTTGACAGGAATGGATGAATAAGAGGGCTGCATCAACTATGCTCTTGGTGTTTTTAACTCCTGTGCATTTGCCACATGCAAGGCCTGCTTTCCCAGTTAACCTTTTCTATGACACCACTGCACCTCTTATGCATCTATAGTTTGTACTGCATTTACTATATGCAATTTCTATCAACTACTTTTCTACATATTGAGCAAAGCCAGTTACCAGATGGAAGTAGAATATTGCAAGGCGTTTTTTTTTCTTTCTAATGCACCAATAATTCCACCAATCTACTACTCTTCTTAATAATGGTTTCAAATTTTGGCACAAGACCAGCAATTTTGGGGGAGGGGTTAAGTTGATTGCATCAACTCCAGTACTCAACTGGTACTTATTTTATCAACCCCAAAAGGGTGAAAGGCAAAGTCGTCCTCAGTGGAATTTGAACTCAGAGCATAAGAGAGTTGAAATGCCACTAAGCATTTCGCCCGGCATGCTAACAATTCTGCCAGCTCACCGCCTTAATAACAATAATAATAATAATGCTTCAAATTTTAGCACAAAGCCAGCAGTTTTAGGGGGAGGGATGAGTCGATTACAATGACCCCAGTACTTCACTGGTACTTTTATTTTATCGACCGCCAGAGGGAAATACAAAGTTAACCCCAGCAAAATTTGAACTCAGAACAAATAAAATAAAGAAATAATAATAATAATAATAATAATAAATAATAATAATAAATAAATAATAATAATTTTTTATTAGTCACAGGGGCATAGATGAAAATACACTACAAAGACAGAAATAATAATAATAATAATAATGATAATAATAATAATAAATAAAAAAATAAATAATAATAATTTTTTATTAGTCACAGGGGCTGAGATGAAAATATACTACAAAGACAGAAATAATAATAATAATAATAATAATAATAATAATAATAGTCAAAACGAAGAGCACAATTCGATTGTATAAATGTTTTGACGCTGGTTACTCTCATTCATAGTTTACGTTTAGAATTTCTGAAATTTTGAATTTTTAATCACCTTTTGCTTTGAACTTGACAAAGACAGACGTACTGTCGAAATATTGTTTAACGAATAAAACATTTATACAATCGAATCGCGCTCTTCGTCTTGACTATTTACCTTCGTGAAGAGTTACGTCAATCCTTTTTAAAATATAATAATAATAATAATAATAATAATAATAATTCTTTCTATCATAGGCACAAGCCCTGAAATTTGGGGGAGGGGGATAGTCGATTACATCAACCCCAGTACTAAACTGGTATTTAATTTATCAACTCTGAAAGGATGAACGGTAAAGTCGACCTCAGCAGCTCGCCACCGTAATAATAATAATGATAATAATAAATGATAATAATAATAATTGTTTCAAATTTTGGCACAAGTCAGCAGTTTTAGGGTGACAGGCTTGGTTGATTAGATTGGTCCCCAGTACTTGAGTGGTACTTTATCAGCTCCAAAAAGGATCATCATCATTGTTTAACGTCCGCTTTCCATGCTAGCATGGGTTGGACGATTTGATCGAGGACTGGTGAACCAGGTGGTTACACCAGGCTCCAATCTGATTTGGCAGAGTTTCTACAGCTGGATGCCCTTCCTAACGCCAACCACTCAGAGACAAAATCAACCTCAGTTATATATGACCTCAGAATATAAGGAGCCAGAGTTAATGCTGCAAAGCATTTTGCTTGGCACACTAACAATTCCTGCAGATCATCACCTTAATAATAAAAGTAGTAATAATAATGATAATAATCAACTCGTAATAACCATGCCTTGGATAACTCTTATTGGCTATGGCGCTGCCTCTGTGCATAATAATAATAATAATAATAATAATAATAATAATAATAATAATAATAATAATAATAATAATAGTAGTAATGATAATAATAATTCTTTCTACTGGAGGCACAAGGCCAGAAATTTGTGGGAGGGGGTAAAACGACCACATCAACCCCAATGTTTCACTGATGCTTAATTTATCGGCCCCGAAAGGATGAAAGGCAAAGTCAACTTCGGCGGAATTTGAACTCAAAATGTAAAGACGGACGAAATACTGTTAAGCATTTTGCCCGGCGTGCTAACAATTCTGCCAACTCACCGCCTTACTACTACTACTACTACTACTAATAATAATAATAATAATGGTTTCAAAGTTTGGCACAAGACCAGCATTTTCAAGATTGACCCACAGTGCTCAACTGATACTTATTTTATCGACCTTAAAAGGATGAATCAAGCTCCGATTAGAGAGCAAATATTTAAGAAAAAGTGGAAGTGGATCGGTAGCACAATTATAAAGGACACACCAAATGCGGCGAAAAGTGCTTTACAGTGGAATCCGGATGGATACAGAAAGAGGAGTAGGCCTAAGAACTCGTGGCGTAGATCAACACAAAAGGAACTAGAGAAAGGGGGACATTCATGGTAGAGTATAAGTACAGAAGCGAGAAATTATGCGACATGGAATTCAATTATAAGTGGCCTATACTCCGCGTTGGAGGGTTAAAGACAAGAAGAAGAAAAGGATGAAAGACAAAGTTGAACTCAGAACATAAAGACAGACCAAATGCTGTTGAGCATTCGGCCTGACATGCTAACAATTCTGCCAGTTTGCTGCCTTATTTGAAACAATAATAATAATGGTTTCAAATTTTGGCACAAGGCCAGCAACTTAGAGGAGGGGGTAAGTCAGTTACATTGACCCCAATGCTCAACTGGTACTTATTTTATCAACCCCGAAAGGATGAAAGGCAAAGACAACCGCAGCAAAATTAGAACTCAAACCGTAAGGACAGTTGAGATGCCGCTAAGCATTTCACCTGGTATGCTAACGATTCTGTCAGCTTGCCGCCTTAATAACAACAACAACAATAATAATAATATTAATAATAATTGAAAAAGCAGAAAAGAAAAAGTCAAAACCTGGTAAATATATATTTATTTTCCCCACAAAGAAATTATTTGGAAATTATCCAGCTTATTCATAAAAATCATATATATATATATGTAAATGGAGGATAAAATAATTTGGTCGTCACCATTACATCTACATTTTGTTGACAGGTTGGATACCAAGGATGAAGAAGATAGTACCAATGACATTGGCTGTTGCTTCACAAAGCAGCAAACGGCTCATGTTTACTTTAATGATCTCACCTGGAAATAAAAATGACAGCAGAGTGACAGGCTCAAATTATAGAAAATTATGAAAATTAAAAACAATTTTTTAAAATATTGAGAAAAAAAAAAATAGCAACTAGTTTCAAATTTTAGTACCAGTAACGTTGTTGGGCGGGCGTTAGTCAATTACATCAACCCCAGTGCTCAACTAGTACTTATCTTATGAACCCCGAAAAGTTGAAAGGTAAGGTGAACCTCAGCAGAATTTGTATTCAAAATGTAAACAGCCAGAGAAATACCACTTAACATTTTGTCCAATGAGCTGATGATTCTGCCAGCTCATCACCTAATGTGTATTGACTAATTAATAATCATATTAAGCAATTAATAGCACCAATTTACACTGAAATGGTGGTGTTTAGATGATGAATTGCATGAAACTATTATGTGAATAATGTAAATAAAGAGATGTGAATGTTATCCATGCTATATTTAAAAGAGAAAAGAAAGAAAAAGATGTGTGTATATATATATATATATATATATATATATATACTTTATTTAAAAGCAGCAGAAATATAACAAAAAAACCGTTACTCTCAGAGTAACGGTTTTTTTGTTATATTTCTGCTGCTTTTAAATAAAGCATATTACTCTACCTCTGGTATTTGAGTACTCTTTTTTTTCACCTTGTTGCACATTTCATGTGCTTACTCCAGTATATATATACATATATATATATATATATATATATATATATATATATATAAGAATTTAAGGATTGGAGAAAACGCATGTTATAATTGCATACTTTATTCCTACATATGTTTCAAAGGATTACAACCTGTGTGATCCATAGGGATCTTTGATATTAAAATTGTAACCTTCTCATCAGGGAAAGCATGGGAATCATCTTAAACGTAAGACATTATGACTTACGTTTAAGATGATTCCCATGTTTTCCCTGATGAGAAGGTTACAATTTTAATATCAAAGATCCCTATGGATCGCACAGGTTGTAATCCTTTGAAACATATGTAGGAATAAAGTATGCAATTATAACATGCGTTTTCTCCAATCCTTAAATTCTTAAATATACTCAAATACCCAAAATTTCAAGGAGTTCCTGCCTTAAAAACAGGAACTAAACCACAGTTATTTTGTGTTCTTTGCTACATTGGTTTCTATTAACCCATTTATTCTATCAGAAGAATTTTTATTCATTACGATAGAAGAAATACACATAAATATATATATATATATATATATATATCTTTTACTCTTTTACTTGTTTCAGTCATTTGACTGCGGCCATGCTGGAGCACCGCCTTTAGTCGAGCAAATCAACCCCAGGACTTATTCTATCGGTCTCTTTTGCCAAACCACTAAGTTACGGGGACGTAAACACCCCACCATCGGTTGTCAAGCGATGTTGGGGGGACAAACACAGACACACAAACACACATATATATATATATACATATGCATATATACGACGGGCTTCTTTCAGTTTCCATCTACCAAATCCACTCACAAGGCTTTGGTCGGCCCGAGGCTATAGTAGAAGACACATGCCCAAGGTGTCACGCAGTGGGACTGAACCCGGAACCATGTGGTTGGTAAGTAAGCTACTTACCACACAGCCACTCCTGCACCTATATATATATATCGCTCCGATTGTAATCCCATGGATTAGTATGTGTAGGCTATAGTTGAGAAAGACACCAACTGTTCTGCCTGCAATACCAAAGCCAAGCTGGTGGCCAAGATCAAGGAGGTGTTCAAAGATTTTCCCAAGGACACAGTGAGGCATGCATGCACCAGGTTCAAGAGCCATCTTGAGACCATAGTAGAAACTAAGTGCAATAATATCTAGCTGATATGCTGTGATTTTTTTAAAGTACTTTTATGTTGGGATGGGATATTGTTTTCTTTTCTTTCCCTTTAAGCAAACTGTCAAGTTTAGTCTGTCTGTGTGTATGTACATCTATCTATCTATCAATATATATATATATATATATATATATATATATATATATATATATATATATATATATGGGTAAATATAATAAGGGATTACTCCAAATATTTATTCGTTTATTCTTAGTTGGGTATTCAAAATGGGTTATTCAACAGTTAATATATAAATCTAATAATATTCTCATAAGATAAGAATTTAGAGATATATTCTGTTGGATAATTCTGAATATATTACCTTAACTGTATAGGTTTCCTAGAGTATATAATATCAACAACAATAATAAGAAGAATTATTATGAAGTGTCATAACATTACCTTTAATCCTTTTTATATATATACAGGGGATGTTATGCCACTTCATAATAATCCTTATTACTATTGTTGCTGATATATATATATATATATATATATATATATATATATATATATAAATGTACATGTGTGTATATATATGCTGTGTATAAGCATAGACATGATCGCATGGTAAAGAAGTTCACTTAACAACCATATGGTTTCAGGTTCATTCCACTGCCTAACACCACAGGCAAATGTTTCTTGGGCCAACCAAAGCTTTCAGAGGGGATTTGGCAGATGGTAACTGAAAGAAGTGTGTGTCCTCATCTTGACACTGTGTGACAGATGCAAGTGACACACACAAGTGGAACCTTTTGTTTCTCTGAAATCATGTCCAGTCATGGGGAAATATTACTTTGTTTGGAAACAGGTGAGGGTTGGTGACAGGAAGTGCATCCAGTCATAGCAAATCTGCCTCAACAAATTCTGGTGGAAGTTAAAATGATGATGATGATGAAGATATCTAAATAAATGTGTGTGTGTGTGTGTGTGTGTGTGTGTGTGTGTGTGTGTGTGTGTGTGTGTGTGTGTGTATATATATATATACACACACACACACACACACACACACACACACACACACAGATATATATATACACATGTGCACACACACACACACACACACACATATATATATATATGTATATACATACAAGGTGCATCCCAGAAAATTTGAGACATTTTTAGAAAAGGCAGTTATAAATGTCCAAGATAATTGTAATTTTTATATATCATTACTAAACATCTAATCATCTGACCTGGCAACTTTTCTATTCCATACTGAAAGAGATGGCCGCAACAGCACTTTGAAAACACTTTACTAAACTCTGTCACAGCTGACTAGATTGCAGAATGCAGTCCAAGTATGAAGACAAATCGGAAGCTTTGCTGTGAAATAAAGTTTCGAGTTAAACTAGGCAAAAACATTACATAAACTTATGAACTGCTCCAGATTGTTTCTGGATCTATGTGTATGAGCCAAGTACGTGTCTTTCACTGACACAAGAAGCCAAGCAGAGCAAGTCCACCAAGAAGATTATAATGATCCCCTTTTTTTCAATGCAAGAGTATCATATACATCCACTGGGTTCCCTCTGGTCAAACAGTCAATAAGGAGTACTTTATGGAGGTTTAGAGGGAGTTCAGTAAAACGGCCAGAACACCTGAACCAGGATAATGCACCAATGCACAATTCTAACCTGGTTGACTGATAATTCGACAGTGATGAGCATCAGAACTGTCCCTCAAACTCCCTACAGTCCAGGCCTTGCTCCCTGTGACTTTTAGTTGTTCCCCTAGCTGAAAGAGAAGATGAAGGTAGGTGTGACAAGGGTCCTGGACATGTTTACTTTTGAGGACTTCTATGGAGCATTTATAAAGTGACTGGATTGCTAAAACAAATGCAACTATATGCACGCGCACTCACACACAATTCATACATACATCATCATCGCCATGTGTGTATGAATATATGTTTGTATGCGTGTATGTGTATGCAACGATATGCGCAAGCGTAAACATAGTATGCCATGCAGGTATGGTCTGGGTTCTTATTACTCTTACTATAAATAAAAATAAAACGAACACTCAAACAAACAAACAAACAAACAAACGCACAAACAACAAAGAAAACATCATACCTGTATTGCGATCTTTCTCGATACAGTAGCATTGGTCATAGAATTCTGTGAAGACTGTTGCCAATTCATAAACATAGTCACAGACAGAGTGGAGGAGGAGGTCACCCAACACTTTCTGGATCACATCGGCAAAACGCATAATGCACTTGGCCAGCTTCCATTCCTTCTCGTGGCTCAAATCGATGGAACAGGTGAGTGCTTCCTTCTGCAGTGTCTCTTTGGAAACTTGGGCTAGACGAGCAATTGACCTGCAGGGCAACAAAGGAATAACATTACGAAAATATCTCAATTAAATAGAACAGCTATTAATATCACACACACACACACACACGCGCGCACACATGCACATGCACATGCTCAGTTTTTGAAGCGTGTCTGTGTGTGTGTATGAATGTGTCAATGTGTATTTATTCTTTTATTCTTTTACTTGTTTCAGTCATTTGACAGTGGCCATGCTGAAGCACCGGCTTGAAGGGTTTTAGTTGAACAAATCAATCCCAGAACTAATTCTTTGTAAGCCTAGTACTAATTCTATTGGTCTCTTTTACCAAACCACTAAGTTATGGGGGCATAAACACACCAACATCAGTTGTCAAGTGGTGACAGGGAGACAAACAAATACACACACACACACACACACACACACAACAGGCTTCTCTCAGTTTCCATTTGCCAAATCCACTCACAAGGCTTTGGTCGACCCAAGGCTATAGTAGAAGACACTTGCCCAAGATGCCACACAGTGGGACTGAACCAGGAACCATGTGGTTGGTAAGCAAGTTTCTTATATATATATATATATTTGTATGTATGTATTTAAGTGTGTATACGGGTATATGTGTATGGGTATGTGAAGCTTATTATTTCTCAAGCACAATGTATAATTGCATAAACAGTAACACACACACACACACACACACACACACACACACAGAGGCAAACATATAACAACCCCAGTACACATGCACACACACCTACACACATTAGATATACTCCAAATGTGCATGCACACACACACACACACACACACACACACACTGCATATGTGACACACACATATACAATAGATAGCCCCCATCCCCTGCCACTGCCCTGTCTCACCCACAGTTGAGTCCTCCCAGTCCAAGCATGAGACAATAAGGTGCTGTGAGGAGGTGTGTGTGTGTGTCTCCATGCACCATCCACAGCACACTGATGCATACATCCAACCATCTATCCACACATACATCCACACATACATACACACAGTATTTTGTTTGCTAAATCTGTGCTCACCACCCCAGGAACTGCCCGGTGTGCTCATGGCTTAAGATAGCATTGGTAACAAGCACACACACACATGCATATACACACACGCACACATACGGAAAACACAGATATACACATTTCCTCACCCTGACAATCATTCACAAATACACCCACACATACACTCAGAAAATATCAACAGACACACACAAATTTCTTCACCATGATGCCTCCACCGTCCAACACACACACACACACACACACACACAAATTTCTTCACCTTGAAGCCACCCAGAAATATATATATATATATATATATATATATATATATATACACACACACACCTCCTCTTGACAAAAGGAAAATTAGTGAAAACTTATTAAATAGATTTAGTGTTCCTTCCTGTGACAACCTTAACTGCAAGTAGTAGTAGCAGCAGCAGTAGTAGTAGTAGTAGAGTGGTGGTGGTGATGGTAGTGGTTGTAATAGTGATGGTGGCATTGGTAACAGTAGTAGAGGCAGTGGTGTTAGCAGTAGTTGTAGGGGTGGAGTGGTGGTAGTGTTGGTGATAACATTAGAGTAATAAAGTAATAGTTTCAGTAGTAGTAGTAGTGGTGGTGGTGATAGTAGTAGTAGTAGTAGTAGTAGTAGTAGTAGTAGTAGTAGTAGTGGCAGTAGTATAATGATTGTCACGGTGTTAGTGGTGTTGTAAGTGGTAGCAGGAGTAGAAGAGTGGTGGTGGTGGTGGTGGTAGTGTTAGTGGTAGAAGTAGCAGCAACAACGGTACAAGTGATAGTGGCAATAGTAGTAATAGTGGTAATGGTGGTAGTTTTCAAATCACAAACAAAAGAAGAAAGCCTCTATACAGTCACTCAACAAACCAAAAATAGCAGCTAAATCTCTCTCACAAGTAACACCCTACCATCTTAAAATAAATATTTAAAAAAATACACAGAAGAAGGCTACATGGATATTTCCAGCAAAGAAAAAAAAACAAACAAAAGAGAGGAGTGTCATGGTTGGATTGCTTTGAATCAATGCTGGTGCCACACCCATGTTGACACCACACCCCTCATGCAGGCACCATGTAAAAAGCACCTGTTCGCCCCCCACCATCTTGCCTTGTCTATATGAAACTACTCACTCTTATTACTCCCACTCAGTAGAGGGGCCAGTGAGGGAGCAGAGACATGGAGTTAGGAGGTCCCTTGTTGAGGGCATGGTTACCCTTCGGGTGCCATAAAAAATGCACCCAACACACTGTAAGATGAAGTCAGGTAGAGCATCCAACAACCGAAACCAAAGAAGCACTCAGTACACTCATAAAGTGATTGGTGTTATGAAGGGCAACGAGCCATAGAAACTATGCCAAAACAGATGACTGTAGTCTGGTGCAGCCCTCTGTCTTGCCAGCTCCTGTCAAATTGTCCAACCCATGCCAGCATGGAAATCAGACAGA
>NC_142934.1:22452384-22457384 GCF_046866305.1 Octopus bimaculoides | reverse complement strand
TCTTTTGCCGAACCACTAGGTTACGGGGACGTAAACACACCATCATCGGTTGTCAAGTGATGATGGGGGGACAAACACAGACACACAAACACATACACAGACACACAAACACATACACACACATACATATACATACATATATATATATATATATATATATATATATATACATATATATATATATATATATATATATATATATATATATATACGACAGGCTTCTTTCAGTTTCCGTCTACCAAATCCACTCACAAGGCTTTGGTCGGCCCGAGGCTATAGTAGAACACACTTGCCCAAGGTGCCACGCAGTTTGGACTGAACCTGGAAACATGTGGTTGGTAAGCAAGCTACTTACCACACAGCCACTCCTACGCCACTGTATATATTTTACCTATTTCACTCATTGGACTGTGGTCATACTGGAACACTGCCTTAAGGAATTTTTAGGCAAATGAATTGACCTCAGTAGTTATATATTTTTTAATCCAGGTACTTATTGAGGAAATAAACACACGAATACCAGTTGTCAAATGGTGGTGGGGGACAAACACAGACACACATGTGTATGTGATGGGCTTCTTTCAGTTTCTGTCTACCAAATCCACTCACAAGGCTTTGGTCAATGTGAGGCGACAGTAGAAGACACCTGCCCAAGGTGCTACGCAGTGGGACTGAACCTGGAACCATGTGGTTAAGAAGCAAGTTTCTTACCACATAGCTATGCATGTGCCTATAATGTACACACACACACACACAGACACATACACAAAGACACGCCTCTTACTTGTTTCAGTCATTAGACTTTGGCCATGCTGGAGCATCGATTGAAGAAGAATTTTAGTTTAACAAACTGACCCCAGTACTAATCTTCTAAAGCCTAGTACTATTTCTATCAGATTCATTTGCTGAAGTGCTAAGTTACTGTGAGGTAAACACACCAAGACTAGTTATTAAGCAGTGGTAGAAGACAAACACAGACACACTCATACACACTTGTATATACAAATACACAACAGCCTTCTTTCAGGTCAACCAAATCCAGTCACAAGGTTTGGTTGGCTCAAGGCTATAGTGGAAGACGCTTACCCAAGATGCCACGCAATGGCATTTAACCCATAGCCATGTGGTTTAGAGGCAACTGTCTTCTATCATAGCCTCAAGCCGATCAAAGCCTTGTAAATAGATTTCATAGACGGAAACTGAAAGAAGCCTGTTGTGTGTGTGTGTGTGTGTGTGTGTGTGTGTGCGTGCGCGTGTCTGCGTTTGTCCCACCACCATTGCTTGATAACTGATGTTGATGTGTTTGCTTTCCTGTAACTTAGCGGTTCGGCAAAAGAGACCGATAGAATAAGTACTAGGCTTACAAAGAATAAGTCCTGGGGTCGATTTGTTCGACTAAAAATGGTGCTCCAGCATGGCCGCAGTCAAATGACTGAAACAAAATAAAAGAATAAAAGAATATACATACATTCATGCATATATATGTATATATATATATATATATATATATATATATAATATACTAAAAACATACAGCTAAATAATCTGAACTTACAAGCCATTGCAAATACTGTATGCATGTAACTGAGTGTGTGTCTGTATGCATATGTGTGTATATATATATACATATATATATATACACATATATACATGTATATATGTGTATATAGGTATATACATATATATAAATATATATATATGTATATATGTGCATGTATATATGTGTATCTATGTATGTGTGCATATGTGTGTATATATATATATATATATATATATATATATATATATGTATATATGTGCATGTATACATGTGTATCTATGTATGTGTGCAAATGTGTGTGTATATATATATATATATATATATATATATATAATGTATATATATGAGTGTGTATACATCTGTGTAACTCTGTATGTGTGTGTATGTGTGTGTGTGTGTGTGTGTGTGTGTGTGTGTGTGTGTGTGTGGTCACTTTCTGATTAGCAGACAATCAGCTACTTAAAAATTAACTAATAAGAAAAAGAAAAAGAAAGCAAATAAGAAGCAATGAAGGAAGCAAGGAAAGAAAGAAAGAAAGAAAAAAAAAGAATAAATCACAGGATAACAACCTGAATAACGTTTGAAATCTTAGATGGCAGGGGAAGTGGTTAGTGGTGGTCATGGCTGGTCGTCAGAGCAGTGTGTGTGTGCATTTGTGCTGAAATTGTAGTGGTCATTTCAGGCTGCGTTATCATAAAAAGTTAATTGGAACGATGATAATAAAGCTGGTTGCTTTAAAGCATAAATCTTACTGAAATTGTTAATAATAGCCGCAGGAGTGGCTGTGTGGTAAGTAGCTTGCTTACCAGCCACATGGTTCCAGGTTCAGTCCCACTGCGTGGCACCTTGGACCGACCAAAGCCTTGTGAGCGGATTTGGTAGACGGAAACTGAAAGAAGCCCGTCGCATATACATGTGTGTGTGTTTGTGTTTGTCCTCCACCACCACTTGACAACTGGTATTGGTGTGTTTATTTCCTCATAACTTAGCAGTTTGCCAAAAGAGACCAATAAATAAGTACCTGGATTAAAAAATATATAACTACTGAGGTCAATTCATTTGCCTAAAAATTCCTTTAGGCAGTGTTCCAGTATGGCCACAGTCCAATGAGTGAAACAGGTAAAATATATACACTGACGCAGGAGTGACTGTGTGGTAAATAGCTTGCTTACCAACCACATGGTTCTGGGTTCAGTCCCACTGTGTGGCACCTTGGACAAGTGTCTTCTACTATAGTCTCGGGCCGACCAAAGCCTTGTGAGTGGATTTGGTAGACGGAAACTGAAAGAAGCCCGTCGTATATATGTATATATATATGTATGCGTGTGTATATGTTTGTGTGTCTGTGTTTGTCCCCCCAACATCGCTTGACAACCGATGCTGGTGTGTTTACATCCCTGTAACTTAGCGGTTCAGCAAAAGAGACCGATAGAATAAGTACTAGGCTTACAAAGAATAAGTCCTGGGGTCGATTTGCTCAACTAAAGGCGGTGCTCCAGCATGGGCGCAGTCAAATGACTGAAACAAGTAAAAGAGTAAAAAGAGTAATGTTGGATGTTCAATGGTGTTCCAACCATGACCTTCCCACCTTTGGGTCTGTTTGACTTTTTTTTTTTTTCTTTTTTTTTGTGGTGGCAAGAAGTTTGTTTCCCAAACCACATGGTTGTTTCCCAAACCACATGGTTCTGGGTTCAATCATAACCATCCCATCTTTGTTTTCTTAACTACATGGCTATGTGGTTAAGAAGTTTGATTTACATCAATATGGCTTTGGGTTCAAATCTTACATTGGGTATGTGGTGCCTTGGAGAAATGCCCTTTGTGTCTTCTTTTCCACAGGGGTTGGCCAAAGCCTTGAATAAAATTTGATACATGGAAACCATGTAGAAGCCTCTTGGATAGACTGTTCTATATCTAGAACCACATGGTTCCAGGTTCAGTCCTACTGTGTGGCACCTTGGGAAAGTGTCTTCTACAATAGACTTGGACCAACCAAAGCCTTGTGAGTGGATTTGGTAGACAGAAACTGAAAGAAGTCCAAGTGCATGTGTCTCTGTGTCTGTGCTTGTCCTCCCCCCCCCCCCTACTACTGCTTGACAACCAGTGATGGTGTATTTGTGTCCTTATAACTTAGCAGTTTGGCAAAAGAGACTGATAGAATAAGCACCAGGCTTACAAAAAGAATTTTAAAAGTTCTGTTCAACTAAAACCCTTCAAGGCAGTGCCCCAGCATGGGCATAGCCACTGTCTAATTAGCTGAAACAAATAAAAGATAAACCCGCAAACAGTCAGGTGACTCATGGAACCAACACTAATGTTGGGAGAATAGAAAGGAAATACTGAAAAGGATTTGGTTTCCTAGGCAACAAGTTCTGGGATTCCCCAATATGCTAAAACAGCTTTTTCTCTAAGCCCATGCTTCTCAAACATCTTATTTCACATTTTTTTTTAATACTTGTTTCAGTTATTCGATTGTGTAACCATGCTGGAGCAACCCTTAAAGGTTTTAGTCAAACAAATCAAATACAGGAATTATTCTAAAAGAGTGTAAAGGTACCCTTTGGTCATGAATAACCATGGGATTGCACCTAGAAAGGTACCCTCTGAGGCACAAGTCCAGGCAACGTTATTTATGGAAGACCAACAGTCGCCTGCCTCCTCTCTCCATGCTACCAATGTTATCCAGCTGAGTGAACTGGAGCAACATGAAATGAAGTGTCTTGCTCAAGAAGACAACACAGTCCAGTCGAGGAATTGAACTCACTACCTCATGCTTATGAGTCCGATGCTCTAACAATTGAGCCATGTGCCTTCTAAAAGAGACCAAGAAAATAAGTACCAGACTTTAAAAATAAGTCAATTTGTTCAACTAAAACCATTCAAGGTGGTGCTCCAGCATGGCTGCAGTCCAATGACTGGAAACAAGTAAAAGATAAAAGGTAAAAGAACAGATGCAGTTATCCTTCCTCCATTACATCTTAAATTCATATGTTGCAGCCCGAAAACGAGGAAGAAACTGGATAACATAGTTCTGGACACATAGCCTGAAAACAAAACAGATGGGATGGTCACATCTGGAACATCATTGATCACAGGCCTGTTCAATTAGGACTAATATGACAACAGTGTGTATATGTGTAATAATGGCGATGATGATGAGGAGGAGGAGGAGGAGGAGGAGGAGGTGGAGGAGGAGAAGGAGGAGGAGATGGAGGAGGAGAAGATGGAGGAGGAGAAGAAGGAGGAGGAGAAGGAGACAAGATAGTGATCATGACAATGATTTTGATAAGAATGACTAACATGATGATGAGGAGGAGGAGGAGGAAAAGGAGGAGGAAGAGGAAAAGGAGGAGGAAGATGGTGATGACAATGATTTTGATAAAAAATTGACTAACTGATGATGATGATGATGATGATGAGGGAGGAGGCGGAGGAGGAAAGGAAATGATGATGATGATGA
>NC_142934.1:22437384-22439884 GCF_046866305.1 Octopus bimaculoides | reverse complement strand
AATAAGTACTAGGCTTACAAAGAATAAGTCCTGGGGTCGATTTGCTCGACTAAAGGCGGTGCTCCAGCATGGCCACAGTCAAATGACTGAAACAAGTAAAAGAGTAAAAGAGTAATTAAATAAAATGGCAAGGATCAGAGAGTAACCTATGAATTTAGAAAGAAAGTAAACATGCAAGCTTATTTGCATATTAATATTAGGATTTCTTTTAACTCAACACTATAACCAAATTTACGAGATGGAAGGCCCAATTGTTTGATTCAATCACACACCCACACACACACATATGTATATATATAAATATGTGATAGTATTCTGTGAACCTAAGAAATATGAGAGTCTATGATGATCCTGGCAGAATTCCAACTGTAAACTGTGCAGCATTGAACTTGCAAAAGTAAAGTGTTGAACTTCCACCCTGATTCCCAATCACCCCCCTCTCTCTCCTCCCCTCTCTGCCTCTTTCTGAGCATTCTAAAGCTTCAATTGCTGTTTACATATTAAGTGTGTGTGTGTATGTGTGTGTGTGTGTGTGATGACAGTGATAGAAGGTTAAAGACTGATTTAAATGCGATAAAATTAGAAAAGATTAACGAGTGATCTAAACTATAGGCCAGGACTGGAACGAAAGAATATCAGCCAATAACATTTACAGGGTAAGTGGGACGAACTACAGCTACTACCACTACTACTACTACTACTACTAACAATAATAATAATAATTGTGAAGCGCAAGTAAGACATCTTAGTCATCCAATGTATCTATTGTGAAGGCAAGTAAGACATCTTAGTCATCCAATGTATCTATTGTGAAGGCAAGTAAGACATCTTAGTCATCCAATGTATCTATTGCCATCTTCAGTCATCTTAGCCAGGTCTTGTTACTGGATTAAGGATGGTCACGGATGGGAGACAGAAGTTGATGGTTTGCAGCTCTTCTTCACTTTAAACAAAGTTGCTGCGCAAGTCATCAACCATCCTTAAGGATGACTAAATGGTCCTCATCACTTCAATAGACAAACATTTTTCCTTCTTGGTGCTTTTGTGGATTCCCATGACTCTTTGTTGCCATCCAATTCCAATATTATGAATTTGAATTGAGAGCTTGAGGCATAGTGAATCTTTCATTAGCTGATTACAAAACCATGGATGCCACCCTCTATGGATGTGTTGCAGCTACTCTCTTGACAAAGCTTGGTGATCCTTGTTGATCTTATAGGATTCTGCCACTAAGCATCAATGTAAGAAGCACAGTCAACTCAGTTTAGCTCTCCTACTGCCTCTTCTTTCTTTATTGCCCACAAGGGGTTAAACATAGAGGGGACAAACAAGGACAGACAAAGGGATTAAGTCGATTACATCGACCCCAGTGCGTAACTGGTACTTAATTTATCGACCCCGAAAGGATGAAAGGCAAAATCGACCTCGGCGGAATTTGAACTCAGAACGTAATGGCAGACAAAATACCGCTAAGCATTTCACCCAGCATGCTAATGATTCTGCCAATTTACTTCTACTGCCTCATCACAATCCACCATGCCGCAGACTAATAACTTCACCATATCGCTGGCAGGGTGACTGAACAGGTGCTATGCCTTGCCAAAGGACAATCTGTAACAATGCAGGGCATGGCTGTCACTCTCAGGTATTTTCAAATTACTTGCAATACCCATAGACAAACATAGTGTATGTATATTTGTATATGTCCACCACATGGTCCAGTCCTAGCTATGATGTGGCAGCTTGTGTGCCTCAATGACCTAGAGAGCAATGCCAATGGAGCACAAGCAGCTGGGAGGGTCTCTCACACTGGACAGGTCAAAGGACAGAGGCCAGACTAATATGGACCACATCTTCCCAGGAGTAAAAATGGGGTTGCATAGGTCCAACACCTTTACCTAGGAAAAAAGCAAAGTTACAGAAGTTTCAACAACAATTCAAAACCAACAAGACCAGGGAGAGGAAGGCCTTCCCTTGAAGAAACATATGACACAGTGCAGCAAAATTTAAAAGGAAACTGCAAGGAAGCAGAAATCCAACTGGTGAGAAGCAGAAAAGACAGCCCAGAGTGAAAAACAAACGAGAAAAGTTGACAAGGGCTAAAGCTTTCTCTCTCCAATATGCATTTTTCATTCCTAATAAATCTCTCTCTCTTTCTCTCTTTGTCTCATTCTTTTTCCTCTTTTCTCCTCTCACTTCATCATAACTTGTTTCTTCTTTTCTTCTTTCCTTCTCACACCAGTTCGTTTTTTTTTTTTTGTTTGTGGCTTTTGTTTTTATCTTGTTTTTTTCTTTTACCATATCTCCTTTCCTTCTATCGAACCTTCTCCTACTTCTTTTTCTTCTTCTTCCATCCCCCCCACTCCCTCAGTCCCACACTTCTCTTTGCCCTCCACACCCACCCTCATCCTCACCTTATTCTCCAATCTTGGAAATGATTTGATTTGAAAGAAATCTTTTGAAATATACCTGGGAATATAATACACACCTGTATATATGT
>NC_142934.1:22404884-22434884 GCF_046866305.1 Octopus bimaculoides | reverse complement strand
TATAATGTTTATATCCATGTTTTGTACACATGAGTATGTAAAGATGCATGTGCTTGTATATAATTTACTGTATGTCTCTGTGTAAGTATATTTGTTTATATATGAAAGTATGTATGTGTTTACCTGTGAAGGTGCATGTTTATATATTCATATGTAGAAGTGTGTGTGAGTGTGTGTGTGTGCATATGCTCATATATGAAAGTGTGTGCATATATACAAAAGAGTGTGGATTTATTTTTGTATGAAAAAGTTGCTGAGTGTATCTGTGTGTGTGAGTGTCTATGTAAGCAAGTGTGTGTTTATGTGTATGTATACATACCCAGGTATGTGTTTGAACAACAACTCATCCACTTCTGAATTCAGTTAAGCAGGCACTCTGTACAGGTACTCTGAGGGAAAGTTGACCTCAGTGGGATTGAACTCAGTGTACAGGGAACTGAAGCTAAGAATGAAGGCAATTTGTCCTAAGAACATTGCTGGTTCATTTTTACATTCATTTAAGTATGCTATCATGGGTTACAAGGATTATAATATTACTCATGTTGCTCCTGCAGTCAGGCTGTTTTGTCCATGTGTTACACCAAGGGAAGTAATAACTCAGAGAAAGATATATAAACAGTAGGGGGGGGGGATACAAAGAAACAGAAATAGTGGAATAGATGAAAAAAATCTGAGAGACAAAAAACAGAAGAGAAAGAAGGAGAAGGTTCATATTATTCTGTATTTGTGTGCTCAAATAGCAGACACAATAAAAGTGTTTAACATTATGAAACGCAGTCATGAAGATCTATGAATTTATGCATTACAAGTTACATCAATAGATAGTCCAATTAAAGTGAAATAACTTTTAGTTAACAGATAGCTGTAAATGTTAAACTTTTATCTTTTATGTGTTCCACACCAAAGGCTGTGTCCATGCAGGAGCACCACCATTATATTTTTATATTTTTAAAATTGTTTTGGTGTTATTAGGTTTTAAATGCTTATTGGTATTATGTGAACAGAAAGATACATACATCGGCAGAAGGGAGAGTAGATATTCAAATATGTTGATTTACACTGTGGGACTTCCACAGATCCTGCTAGTATGTATTATCAAGGCATTGTTTTACAGTTGCATGCCCTGCCTACTACTAACCCCGAACTATTTTTTCAAGTAGGGGATCGCTTTGATCTCGTGTTCCTCATGTTTTTGAAGCTAACAGAGGGAATAGCAATAATGATGCCACTAACAACAGTTCAGCCATTTTCGGAGAAGTGAAAATGTAAACAAACACACATATACACACATGCATAAATAACTACACACACAGGCACAAACAGAGATGCATTGACATCATAAGAATTACTAAATTTTTGAGAGGATGTGAAATTATTCTTTTTTGGAACAGAGGATTTCAAAGCACATAATGCTATAGATAATAAGATGTAAATATAGGGTTGGAAAAAATACTTTCAGAATAGAAATAGTCAAAGGCAGCCTTTGATTTCATGTGGCCTAGTGGTTAGCGGGTGCTGCACTCATGATCACTAGATCGCATGTTCAATTCCTGGACTAAGTGGCATATTGTGTTCTTGAGCAAACCACTTCCTTTTATGCTGTTCTAGTTCACTCAGCTGTAAATGAGTAGCCCCTGTAATGGAATAGCCTTCCAATCAGGCCTGTTCACCAAGCCAGCAGGATGGCACAATGTAACCAGTGGTATATAACAAAATCAGATAGTCTGGTCAATACCATGTATGTATGTACATATTTTATTCTTTTATTCTTTTACTTGTTTCAGTCATTTGACTGCAGCCATGCTGGAGCACCACCTTACAGGGTTTTTTAGTTAAAGAAATCAACCCCAGGACTTATTCTTTTTAAAGCCTGATACTTATTCTATCGGTGATTTTTGCTGAACTGCTAAGTTACAGGGACACAAACACACCAGCACCAGTCGTCAGATGGTGATGGGGGGACAAACACACACACACACACAACAGGCTTCTTTCAGTTTCTGTCCACCAAATCCACTCATAAGGCTGTGGTTGGCCCAAAGTACCACACAGTGGAACTGAACCTGGAACCATGTGGTTGGGAATCAAGTTTCTTACCACACAGCTATGCCTGCGCCACACATATATATATATATATATAAAATATATATGTATATATAAAAGAAGGAAAGATATATATATATTTACCTCATCACGTCCCTTCTCTTTCAGTTTCAACTCAGCACGATGGACTCCCTCCTTGAGTAAGTCCAGTAGACGTATCGTGTCTCCAGATCTGGTCTTGAATTTCTTCCTGAAAAACAAAAAAGACAAAAAGATATGAGATGAAAGAAGAGTGAAATAAAACGGGAAGCAAGATATTACATAAGGTATATATATATGATGATGATATACATACATATATAGGAGGAGACTGAAAGAGAAAATTAGTGTGTATAGATGGGCTTGGACTGTAGCCGTTGTTGCTAGAACAGAATCTTATCATTAATGTGTACATGAAGGCAATGAGCTGGCAGAGTCATTAGCACCTCAGACAAAATGTGTTGAGGCATGTCTTCCAAATCATCATGTTCTGAGTTCAAATTCTGCTGAGGTCAACTTTGTCTTTTATCCTTTCAGAGTCAATAAAATAAGTGCCAATTGAGCACTGGTAAAGGTAAAGTTACCTTTTCAAGTCATGCCAACACATAAGGGCCAATTTCCTGGTTTCATGGCATATATATTCCCTCACCTGGACGGAACGCCAGTCCATCACAGTATTACTCTTTTTTGTCAGATGAGTGAACTGGAGTGACATGAAATTAAATGTTTTGCTCAAGAACAGAATGTATCGCCCAATCCAGGAATCAAACCCACAATCTTACAGCCATGTGTCCAACACCCTAACCACTAAACCACACACCTCCACTAGTTGAGCACTGGGGCCAATGAAATCAGCTTACTCCTTGTGACTTGTGTGTGTGTGTGTGTGTGTGTGTGTGTGTGTGTGTGTGTGTGTGTGTGTGTGTGTGTGTGTGTGTGTGTGTGTGTGCGCGCACACGCATATATATCATCATCATCATTTCAACATCCATGGCACTAACTCAACACATATATACATATAAATATATACAATGGACGCAGGAGTGGCTGTGTGGTAAGTAGCTTGCTTACCAACCACATGGTTCCGGGTTCAGTCCCACTGCGTGGCACCTTGGGCAAGTGTCTTCTACTATAGCCTCGGGCCGACCAAAGCCTTGTGAGTGGATTTGGTAGACGGAAAACTGAAAGAAGCCTGTCGTATATATATATATCTATATATATATATATGTATGTGTGTTTGTGTGTCTGTCTTTGTCCCCCCACCATCGCTTGACAACCGATGCTGATGTGTTTACGTCCTCCATAACTTAGCGGTTCGGCAAAAAGAGACTGATAGAATAAGTACTAGGCTTACAAAGAATAAGTCCTGGGGTCGATTTTCTTGACTAAAGGCGGTTCTCCAGCATGGCCGCAGACAAATGACTGAAACAAGTAAAAGAGTAAAAGAGTATAGAGTAATGGGCTTCTTTCAGTTTCCATCTTTGGTCTGCCCAGGGTTATAGTACAAGACACTGGCCCAAGGTACTGCGCAGTGGGAACTGAATCTAGAACCGAGTGATTGGAAAGCAAGTTTCTTAACCACACAGCCATTTCTACTGGAGATGTGGGTTTAAATCTTATTGGCAGCTTTCAACTTTTTTTTATCCAAAGAAATTTTCAACCTAATATTTACATAGTATTTATAGTTTTATGCACTTTGGAATCCTTTGTTCCAAAAATCTGTGTGTGTGTGTGTACATACCTATCTTCATACTTATATAGACACACACACACACACACACACACACACACACACACACATTATTCAATTTTGCTCAATCTACCCTGACCTATCATCACTTTAATAACACTAAATAACCTATAACTACCAGCATCTGTATCATTACCACCACCACCACCACCACCACTACCACCACCATCATTACCATCATGATTATCATTGCAGTCACTACCGCCACCACAATCATCATCATCATTATTAACACCATCACTACCATTTTCATCAGCAGCACCACACTACCACCACAGCCACCACCACCACCACCACCACCATCATCATCATTGTTATCAGCATTACTCCGACCATCATCACTATCATCATCACCTCCTCCACAAGCAGTATCATCACTGCCATCAGTAACACCACCATTACCATTGTGATCACCATAATCACAACTACCACCACCACCACCACCACCACCATCGCAAATATTGCTCTCAGCATCACTACCACGACCATCACCGCCACTGCCACCATGACCATCATCACCACTAAATATTTCTGGTAAATTGTTGTGTTATGGAGGCGATGAGGAGATTGGTGGTGGTGGTGGTAGTGGTGGTGGTGGTAGTGGTGGTGGTGGTAGTGGTGGTGGTGGTAGTGGTGGTGGAAGAAATAGCAGACAGCATTATGTCGGAAATACCAAAGTTCCTGTAAAGTCTGGAAGAGAAGTTTGGCCAGACAACGATGACTACGGTAACCATGGTTACAGAAAAACTAGGAGGAGGAGGAGGAGGAGGAGGAGCATGGCAGTGGGCCCTTGTAAAACGCGTGCACGCATGAGAACATGCACATACACAGACAATACATTTTCGTAATCCTCACTTAATTTCAATGAAGGAATGGTGCCCTCAGCCATTTCAAATTCTTATTCATTCTAACACACAAACAGAGCCAGCCTCCTCATCATTAACCATCATCATCATCATTGCCATGATCACCGTCATCAGTGGCAAGAGCAACATCATCACTGTTAACTGCTGTTGTGATCATCATTCCCATCACCATCGGCGACATTGGCATCATCACAATCATCGCCATCATCCTCATCATCACCACCACCACCACTACCATCATCATCAAAAGCATTGGCATCATCAGTTTCATCATCATCATTGTCAACCATTGTTATCTTCATCACCATCACTACCACCATCAGAATCACGGCCATCATCTTCATCATCATTGCTATGATCATCATCATTGTCAACCATCATTATCATCATCACCATCACTACCATCATCATCATCATCAGCAGCAGCAGTACTGGCATCATCAGTTTCATCATCATTATCATCATCACCATTGCCATCACTACCACCATTAGAATCATCTCCACTACCATCCATCATCTCCATAGCTACCATCGCCGTCACCAATGAGGCCTGCAGATTTTCCAGGTAAACTTAATCAACCCTTCCACCACCAGCATAGGAGGGCACTCCCCCCCCCCCCCCACTCTTCTGACTATCACAAACCTAGGATTAAACAAGAGAAGCCTCTATGCTAGAAACAGGTTAGAAATTACGGAAGCATTAGCAGCTGAACATCCCTCAAGTCCCAATAAAAAGAAAAGAAAACCAAAAACAAAAAAAAACAAGAAGTCGGAATGGGCATGGTAGGAACCTTAACCACCCATCCACTTTCATTCTCTCATACAATGTATTTAGGGTAACAATATCCAGCATACCCTTCTTTTCTTTAAGCCTATCAGAAGTGATTTAAAAGAGAGATTTGGCTGTTATTTCTTGCAGATTAAGTGACCACATAGAGTTTGTTAGCAATGTTAGTCATAAGTAAAGTCGTTAAGCAGACGAGATAAGTATTTCATTAGATGAAGTGGTAGTTCGTTGCCGATTATTGTAGTTGTTCAAACTCCACGGTTTAATCCAATCGAATTGAATTTATGACCAAAGGATTTCCAGCTGTGACCATCCTGTCTTTCCAAACCCCATCCCATCCCAACATAATGAATTTAGGACACTGGCATCCAATGTATAACATGTAGTGGTTGCTATGGAAACCTACTCATGGCTAAAGACAAAAAGGAAGACCTCAATTCGCATATACATCAAACAATTGATACAAAATAGTGGAATAATGTTGGAAAATCTGCCTGCTGCTATGGGTGACAGCACTTATAGGCAGTCAATTGTTAAGGAATGTCAGAGTTCATTTAAAGAAGAAAAGTAACATATTTGATGGCTTAAAGGATGCACTTTCATTTTCTTCAAAAAAAGATCCCACAAAACCAGCCTGCATCTTATACGCACAATCAGATTATTGGTGTTTGAGGTTCAAGAAAAGAACCAGCTACAACAGAAGTGCATTTCATATGTTTGACGCTTTGCAAACCGTCAAATATAGTGCTTGTATTTTTAAACCTTTAGCATTCAGATTATTCTGTCAAATGTAAAGCTTATTGAGACTTACATTGTTTTGAGTTAAACTTGGATTATCTTGTATGATAATCACAGCTTATATGATGTGATTGCTTATTTTTAGAAGGACATTGTAGAGTAAGTATGAGAGGCGGTATCTGGCTGGTTTGAACATAAAATGTAGAATATTTTGGCCTGATATGGCTAGTTTGAATGATAAAAGATTAAGCTGGTAGAGTATGGTTTAAGGCTGTTACTTCTAGCACAGCATTTTAGAATTAAGTACACCATGTCCTTGTGTATTTCAAGAGATGAGTAATGGAGTTGGCAAGAGGATGGAGCATCCAGCCTTTATAAAGATAAAGAAACATTGCCTCAGAAAACTGTCCAGCCGATAGCATAGTCGGAGGGCATGCCACCTGGGTTATGGAGGTGGTGGTAATGGTAGTGGAGTAGCCCATGAATTTAACCCCTCCACCTGACGCATGAAGCAGATAGAAGCTTATACATGCTGTATAACCAAGCCTTCATAAAAGTGCTGCCTGGGGTACCCTCCCTTACGCTACCGCATCCAGCTCATCTCAGCATGGAACAGCATAGATAAAGCACTGATGATGACTATAGAAGGTATTTATTTTCTTTCTCAAATCACGTGTTGTGAGTATAGAGACCAACACTCATCTATATATATTTATATCACCCACATTAATCATATGACTGACCAGACCATCAAGTGTTGTTTTATATCACTGGTCGCAATGTACTTTGCATTGTTTTAGCCTTCAAATTATGTCACCCTGCTGGCTAGGCAAGCAGGCCAACATTCCTAACTGATCCAAAGGGGGGACTGGAGCAACATGAAATGAAGTGCTTTGCTCAAGAACACAATGCACTGCCTGGTCTGGGATTCAAACCCGTGATCTAGCAATCATGAGTGCAACAGCCTAACCACTAGGCCACGCCTTCACTATATCACTCATATTCATTCTTATCCATTTACACACACACACACACAGAGGCGTGGAGGCGCAATGGCCCAGTGGTTAGGGCAGCGGACTCACGGTCATAGGATTGCGGTTTCGATTCCCAGATTGGGCATTGTGAGTGTTTATTGAGCAAAAACACCTAAAGCTCCACGAGGCTCCGGCAGGGGATGGTGGCAAACCCTGTTGTACTCTTTCACCACAACTTTCTCTCACTCTTACTTCCTGTTTCTGTTGTGCCTGTAATTCAAAGGGTCAGCCTTGCCACACTGTGTCACGCTGAATATCCCCGAGAACTACGTTAAGGGTACACGTGTCTGTGGAGTACTCAGCCACTTGCACGTTAATTTCACGAGCAGGCTGTTCCATTGATCGGATCAACTGGAACCCTCGACGTCGTAAACACACAGAGGCATGCATACAAACACACACATAGAATTGCTGTTTAGCCTTGGGTCATCCCTCATCAAATAGATCTATGCTCAAAGACATTCCCGCTATAACCATTCTTTCCTTTATTCAAACATAATATCTAGTACTAAATACATTTCCTTTCTTATAGGCAGCAGAGAATAATTTGTGGAAGACTTGACTGTTGGCTGTTATTTCTAACAAACCAAAGAACCACATATGTGTTGCCTTATCACATATTATCAACCTCAGCTTTTGTTTCCTTTTACTCCATCAATCAATGAGGTTAGTGCAACAACAAGATGGAAAAAAAAAAGAAAAAAGAAAAAGAAAAAAAACATGGTCAGTCCCCAGAACATTCTGGCACTACAAACAGATAAGCCTGACTGAATTTTGATAGTGTTCAATGTGAATGACTACTGGTCACTTAACAGTCAAGTGTAATGACTAGAGGGCCATGTAACAGATTTGTGTGCACCATAACATGGAAAAGTGCATGGGAGATGAATGACATCAATGACACAAAAAGGTTTACACTCAATGTGAATGTTGTCCCCTCTGACATTCTATAATACTTCATCAAAAGAATTATTTCACCAGATTTAAAACAAAACAGAGAGCTAAACAGATGAAATCAGAAGAAAGACCTACTTACACACACACACACACACACATATATATATATATATATATACACACATATACAACAGGCTTCATATTTATATATATTTTTTTTCTACACACATATATACAACAGGCTTAAATTTCACATTGCTCCAGTTCACTCAGCTGGCAAAAATGAGTAGTATTTGTATTTTAAAGGGTCAGCCTTGTCACATTCTGCGTCACGCTGAATCTCCCTGAGAACTACGTTAAGGGTACACATGTCTGTGGAGTGCTCAGCCACTTGCACATTAATTTCACGAGCAAGATGTTCCGTTGATCAGATCAACTGGAACACCCATCATCATAACTGATGGATTACCATGTACACACACACACGCGCGCGCGCGCGCGCGCAATGGGTTTCTTTCAGTTTCCATCAACTAAATCCACTCACAGAACAAGGTGCTGCACAGTGGGACTAAACCAGAAACCTTGTGATTAGGAAGCAAACTCCTTAACCACACAACCATGCCTGCACTCATGTATATGTGTATACATGTCTCACCAGTTCACAACTGGTGTTGGTTTGTTTACATCACCTCCCCCACTTAGTGAGCAGTTCAGCGAAAAGAAACCAAGAGAATAAGTACCTGACTTAAGAAAAAGTACAGGGGTCAATTTGATTGAGTAAATCCTAGAAAGTAGTGCCCCAGCATGGGCATGTTCAAATGACTGGAACAAGTAAAAGAATAAAAGAATACGTGGTCAGTACTGGAATGTATTTTGTGTTTCTAACCATTAAAACCAGAAATATCGGAAGGAAACTGAGTTGCTATGTAACTATGTGTGTGTGAACATAATTCTCTAGACATATATATAAGTGGTCAATATTTTAATATATTTCACACTACTACTACTAAATAATATAGATATCGATATCTGGTATGGAAAGAAAAAAAAGAAAAGAAAAGAAAAAGAAAAATGCATTATACATCGTGTGTGTGTGTGTGTGTGTGTGTGTGTGTGCGTGTGCGTGCGTGTGCACGCATGCAAAGATATTCCTGGCAATATTTTAATGTATTTTAATCCACTAATTATTACAGCCATCGTTAGCAAAGAGACATTCTGTTGCTAAGGATGTTTATAAATGAATATATATATATATATATATATATATATATATATATATATATAGGAGAATGAAAAATAATAAGGCAGAATGCTAAACTGGAAGCATATTTTAATAAAGATTTCTAACCAGCTTTCATTGCATAGCAAATTTTCAAGAAGAGGGAGAATGAAAATGTTTTTTACAAAGAAGTACAAAATGAAGAAAATAATATATAAAAAAATAAATATATCAATACATTATATTGTCTTTGAGCTTTTGAAGTTCAATGGTAATTCATGTATATAATGGTTGGAAAAAATAAGGATGCATGAAAATTGTGTTAGGTTTAAAAAAAGGGATAAAAGTTTGTGTTAAGCAGGAAGTGTGGTGTCAAAACAGGAAGTGTGTGTAAGAGGAGACAAATGTTTTTAGTGGAAAAGAGTTCATAACTCCAACTAAAAACATTTGTCTCCCCTTACACACACTTCTTGTTTTGATACCACACTTCCTGCTTAACACAAACTTTTAGCCCTTTTTTTAAACCTAACACAACTCTCAATTCTCATGCATCCTTATTTTTCCAACCATTATCTACATGAATTACCACTGAACTTCAAAAGCTCAAAGACAATATAATGTATTGGTATATTTATTTTTTTATATATTATTTTTTTTATATATTATTTTCTTCATTTTGTACTTCTTTGTAAAAAACATTTTCATTCTCCCTCTTCTTGAAAATTTGCTATGCAATGAAAGCCGGTTAGAAATCTTTATTAAAATATGCTTCCAGTTTAGCGTTCTGCCTTATTATTATTTTTCATTTTCCTATTATTTCTCCACGTGCAGTTAACACAACCCCACTATTTACTGACATATATATATATATATATATATATATATATATATATATGTATTATTTCAGATTACAAACACTTTATAGCTATGAGGCACAGTGTTGTCAGATGGTTAAGAAATTTACTTTGCAAATCTTGAGGTCTCAGTTTCAATTTTGCTATGTTGGCATCTTGCACCAGGGTTCTCTGGAGTCACGGGGAGTGGGGAGTCACCCTTTAATTATCATTACCCCCAGGTCTGTTCTGACCCAGAATGGTAGTACTTGTCACGGTTACACCTAATGGGTAAATAGATTTTTGTAAGGGTAGACTGAGCTCCTTAGCTGCAGTGAAAGAATCAATCTCGGAGAAAAAAAACTCCAGTTTAAGAATTCTGGAGTTGTGGGGAGCATGGAGTCACCCCTTAAATATTATTACCCCAAGGTGTGCTCTAACCTTGAATGATAATACCTGTCAGGGTTTCATATATTGGTTAAAAAGCTTTTGTAAAGGTAGATTGAGCACTTTAGCTGCAGTGAAAGAATCAATTTCAGAGAAGGAAATCTCTGTATAAGGAACTATTTTTTGTCAAAAATTAGGTTAACAAAATATGGGAGTTTCTTATACATGGATAGTATCATAATACTACCTATGTGGAGGCGCAATGGCCCAGTGGTTAGGGCAGCAGACTCACGGTCATAGGATCGCAGTTTCAATTCCCAGACCGGGCGTTGTGAGTGTTTATTGAGCAAAAACACCTAAAGCCCCACGAGGCTCCGGCAGGGGATGGTGGCGAACCCTGCTGTACTCTTTCATCACAACTTTCTCTCACTCTTACTTCCTGCTTTTGTTGTGCCTGTAATTCAAAGGGTCAGCCTTGTTGCACTCTGTCACGCTGAATATTCCTGAGAACTACGTTAAGGGTACACGTGTCTGTGGAGTGCTAAGCCACTTGCACGTTAATTTCACGAGCAGGCAGTTCCATTGATCGGTTCAACAAAAAAACCTTGATGTCGTAAGCGACGGAGTGCCAACAACAATCATAATACTTTACAAAACCTTTTTTTCCTTATACACGTTAAAATACAATAATACCCTCATCCAACATGCCCGAAGCCAGCAAGGAAGAGTGTGACTGATGAAATGAGTTTGAGGTATGTTTCATAATATAGATTCATATTTGGAGGCAACTACTATCTCGTGTTTGTATACATTTTGATACAGACTGAAATAGCGGATAATGATGAATATAGTAATTTCTCTTGCACATTATAACTAATTCCACTTATACCTTGTTTTTCTCAAAGCTTATCTATATAAGACTACTTACGAACTCCAATACTACAAATCTGGCAGAGCATGTTTGTTTCATTTCTCTCCAGCCTCTTATATTATCATTTATATGTTACTGGTTTCAGTCATTTGACTGTGGCCATGCTGGGGCATGAAAGGGTTATTCAAACTAACTGACCCCCATCCTCCAATCCCAGTACTAAGTTTGTTTTTCCAACGTCTGGTACTTATTCTATTGGTCTCTTTTGCCAACCACTAAGTTACACGGATATAAACAAACCAACACCTGTTGTCAAACATTGGGAGTGGGGACAACTGCAAACACAATTACATACACACACATGTATATGGCAGGCTTCTACATAGTTTCCACTGACCAAATTCACTCACAAAGCATTGGTCACCTGGGGTAAAAGTGGAAGGCACTTGCCGAAGGTGCTGTGCAGTGGGACTGAACCTGAAACCATGTGGTTGCAAAGCAGGCGTTTTAACCACACAGCTATGCCTGCAACAATGCATTCTTTGTATTCAATACCCTTGTTCCACTACTATGCCCCATCACAGTCTGTACACAAGCAACATATAATCTACCCTTTGCACAAAGAAAGGGTCCCCTTGCTGATAAAACAAAGGTTATAAACTCACTGAACTTTTTCCACCTTGTTCTTATTCTGGATACTATGTTCTCAGAACATCTTCGTCTGCAGTTGTTTAGGTTACCTAGGTATCAGAAGCTGTTAAGTACACTCAAGAAACCATCCAAGCACAGAACAAAATTTACCTTACTGTTCTGACTGCTAACTACTCCTGCACATCAGCTACATAAAAAGTCTGTATTCACAGTCAGCCTGCTTTTGATCCCAGTACACCTCAAGCAACCATAATTATACTGAGTCCACCATATGGAGTTTCTATCTACTCCTTCCTTGCATTTTGAGCATAGCAGCACATATATCATACATTACTTTTAAAGATCACAAACTTACTTTCACTATTCACCCTAAATATAGGTTAATTAATCTTATTAAAATTAATTAGATATAATGAAGAATCATATACTAAATCCACTCAGTTTGATGTTATGTATGCCAGGAAAACCCTTTGATTTTTCAGTTATGCATCCTAACAAAAAAAAAAAAAAAAATTGAAAAATGCAAAATTATAGGAATCTATGTTTTTGACCTTTTGCCTGAAAGACTTTCTACCTTGAAATGAGGTTTACCCAGAGATGAAAGCTTAGTCTTACATAATATGAATGGTTATGGATTAAATAGATTTAGAATAAAAACTTCATAAAATTATTTAGTGAAATAGGATTATGAATTACAGTTGACACTAATCTTAGAGCGATTAATTTTTTGAATGTTATTTTAAATTCAGAGATGAATAAATTTTGCCCAAATGAAAAACTATTTCATATAAGAAATCCAATCAACTATCTATCAATAAAATTTAATCTCAAACAAAGATCAACATAATCTCAGATGAAGCTACTATTATTAATGCTTTTCATTATTATAATTATAGTTTTCACAACTGTAGTTTACATATAATATACAATGCACATTCTGATTTAATGTTCCTAAGTATAATAACCAACCAAGAAATATTCTATGGTATAATCAAACTTATAGCTTAAATATATGAATTCATATTTCCAGAAATTTATTTCATTTCCCAGTGAATCATAGATATCAAAAGTTTTTCAGCCAAAACCCAATTAGGGTAAGCAATTCTTGCTGTAAAAGTATGGAAGCTCCTATCAAATCTAAAACCCTTTCAAATAACAATAATATTGTAATATATTCTCTTAACTGTAATATCATTGCTCCAAATAATGATAGTAACTGATGGTAACTGTCCCGTGAATGGCTTAGTATACTGTATTAAGGTATAATTAGAAAATAACAACTGCTAAAGCCTATATTGAATTGAACAAGAATTCTTTCAAGGCCTATCTTTATGAAAATAGTCACTGATACAAAAAATTAATAACAAACCCTTCTAAGTACATTTGCACAGGGTTTAAAGTCAAGTGGTCAATTTTAGAATAAGATTTTCCATATTTGCAATGAAAATATGCTTTAATGAAAAGCTAATATAATTGCAATTTCTATTTATATATATTTTACATTCACACACACACACACACACACCCACACACACACACCCACATTTTTTTTTTCATAGTTTTTCATAATAATATTTAACTTACACAAACTGGCATGCTTCATTTTATCCAATCAACACTAGTTGTATTCAAAAATCTCTATTGTATGTCTATTACACATGTAACACATTTTATGTTCTATTCTCCGTAATCATCCAAAGAGTGGAAACAATAAACTTGGAATAACATTTTCTGGAGTTACAGTTTCCAATAATTCACACACATATATATATGAATGAATGCGTGTGTGTGTATAAATTCATATGTGTGTAAATTTTTATGTATGTATGTGTGTTCATACTTACAATTTGTGTATTTATACATACAATTTAGGTGTGGGATGTATATTTAAATATACAATTTATATTCTGCATGCATGTATGTGTGTGTGTGTGCATGAATGTGTATGGATGGATTGATGAATGCATGTATGTACATATGTGTATAATCAGAAAAATAAAATGTAAAATTGAAATCAGAAATATCTCTTCATAATAGCCAACAGATGGAAGGCGGAAGTGTAAGGGGGAGGGTTGGAGTAAAATAATTATTTAAATATAAACAAGCTATAAATATTTATACAAAAATGTCAAAAAAAAAAAACAATCAATATTCTACAATTACACAAGCATGCACACGTGCACGCACACACACACACACACACACACATTTATACCTGTGCTTCTCCAATTTATATTGTATTATATTGAAACCATACACAGGAATTTAACAAACAGTTCTATATGAATAGCTTCCGTTTTCACAGATATGCTGATGTTGTTCTTATGGTTGTTGTAGTTGTTGATGATGATGATGATGTTTGTATTTTGAATACCCGATGAATTAATATTTGTGTTTAAAATATATTTCTAAATATATATATATAAACAACTTGCTTTAATACACACACACAGATATAAACATGTATACATGCACACATACACACATACACACACATATCTTCAGAAACATACATATATAGTCATATATATATAGTCACACAAATACACATACATAGATACATAAATATACATGCATATATACATACAAACATACACACAAATATGTACACTCATATACACACACGTATAAAAGAAACAGTTTCCTGTTTATCACCACTACCCCCTCTCCCAACATCCACCCCAACCAATCAATACATCCAACCTCCACTACCTGTCCAACCACCACCACCCTCCCACTACACTGTCACCATGCTTACAAACCACTGCCACCACCACCACCACCACCACACTATCACCAGAACCACAACACAATCTAAAACCATCACTACTATTAATCAACACCTGCCAATGAGGAAGCTACTACAATGCTAGAACTAGCAGATAACTTTCCCTCATTTCATACCCTGCTAGCTTAAAAGAGGAAAAACACACTGGATAATGTAGTCCCAGATACATTGTGCCTAAAGAAAACACACACATACACACACAAAAGACAGGATTATCACAACTGGGATGCCTTTGATTAATAAGTCTGGCTCGGGGCTAAACAACAACAACAACAACAAGCATCTTTGCTCACTACACCATCAAGTTTCTATAGGGTCATGGGATCTGCTAGAAATAGCAGTCAAACATCCCTTAAATCACATTCACCTATCATCAAAAGAAAAAAAAAGTGGTGGGATATATTGGATAATGTGATGTGTTCCTTATACTTTTATTTTGCCTTGTTTCAGTCATTTGACAGCGTCCATGCTGGAGCACCACCTTGAAGGGTTTTAGTAGAACAAATCAAACCCCAGGACTTATTTCTTAAGACTAGTACTTATTCTATCAGTCACTTCTCTGCCAAACTGCTAAGTTACAGGGATGTAAACATACCAACACCGGTTGTCAAGCAGTGATGGGGGGGGGGACAAACATAGACCCAAAGATACATACACACATAGATATATACAATAAAGACACCTGTTGTTATGTCCTGTTATTTGTATTTGTGTAACATTCTCCGTTTTTTTTTGTTTTTTCCGTCCTTGTTTTTGTATACATTCGCTGCTTTCTTCCAAGGAATCTAATGCTCTTAGCTTAGTTTTTCCTTGGGGCTGGCCAGATTGGAGCAATCTCGAGTATAACTAGCTGAAATTGTAAAGATGATCTGGAGCTCGACTGAGGAAAGAAAACTCCAAATGACCCGTCCTTGTTTTCTTTGTATCGTCTATCTGGATGTTTTATTGTCCCTTTTTTGTATCACCTAACTGTCTGGATGTTTTGCATTCTTGTCCCATTTTCTATTATATATATACATGTGTGTGTGTGTGTGTGTGTGTGTGTGTGTGTGTGTGTGTGTGTGTGTGTGTGTGTGTGTGTGTGTTTATATACACACACACACACACATATATATATATATACAATGGGTTCCTTTCAGTTTGCATCTACAAAACCTATTCACAAGGCTTTGGTCAGCCCAAAGCTAAAGTAGAAGACACCCAAAGTGCCATGCAGTGGGACTGAACCTGGAACCATGTAGTTCAGAAGCAATCATCTTACCACACAGCCACACCTGCGCCTATTTGTTTTGCATTTTTGTAAAAGACAGAGTGGTCATGGCTGGATTGCTTTTGATTATAGGTCTGCTTGACGAGAGATAACTTAGGGCTAAACAGCAATAACTACTACAACAATGATCATTCACTACCACCGCCGCTACAACCACAACCACTTAGCACTACTACCAGTGCTACACTACACTGTAACCATCCACTACTACCCACACTATAATAACACAGCATCACCAGAACACAACAACTATTAATATTACACGTGCAACTACTACAACACCAGTACAACTTCCGCCTACACTACAACCACTACTTGTTTTATTTGTGCACCAGTTCTGTGTGTATGTGGGTGTGTTTTGTGTTTGTATATGTAGGTATGTTTGTGTATGCAGTTTGTGTATGTGTGTGTGTGTGTGTGTGTGTGTGTTTATGTATTTGCATGTCCATATATATAAGTGTGTGTGTGTGTGTGTGTGTGTGTCTATCTATCTCTTTCCCTCTCAATTTATTTATCTGTCTGTCTGTCTATCAATCTATTTGTATGTCTGTGTGTGTGTGTGTGTGTGTGTGTGTGTGTGTGTGTGTGTGTGTGTGTGTGTGTGTGTGTGTGTGTGTGTGTTGGCTTGTGGTGTATATCTCTGTGTGTATGTGTGAGTTTGTGAATTTGTGTCTGCGTGTGTTCATATATATGTGTTTGTGTGTGTTCATGTGCGTGTATGTGTTTATTCCTTTTGTTTAGTCATTTGGTTTCGTTAAGTTTTTGTTTTTTTTAAAAGAAAACTTTTAGTTTCATTGGTTGTCATCAGCAGACATGATCCATTCTTTTATCGCCTCTAGACAGACAACAGAGGGAGAGGAGGAGAAAGAAGAGAAGGAGAAAGAGGAAGAGGAGGAAGATGAGGGAGGTAGAAGGAGTGGGTGAGGAGAAGATAGTGTAACAGAGAAAGAAAAAGTGGTGTAAAATAGACACCCCACACCACTTCTCTCTCTCTCTCTCTTCGCAACACCCTCCACCCAACTCTGCATACACTTCATAATATAAAATGATAATTAATTTCAAACTAATTCTACATCATATCCACAAATATATATATATATATATATATATATATAGAAGTATTAAACTTTCCTTAATATTTCATGTTTATATAATTTTGTAGTGCTTCCTTTTTTATTTCTAATTCCTACCCCATGTGGTTTTTATTATTTTCAACGTCAAAAATGCAGAAGGACTAAGGCAGAAGACAAACATAAATATAATATAAAATCCTCATTTGTGCCAATACCATGGAGAGCAAAAATCAAAAACAAAAGAGCACCCAGTACACTCTGTAAGATGGTTGGCATTATTAGGGGTAACCAAGGTGATGAGCTGGAAGAAGCAGTAGTATGGAGGGGGGGGGGGCCAAAAACTTAGTGCCATTTTGCTTGTCTCTACATTTTGACTTCAAATTCCACGAGGTTGACTTTGCCTTTCATCCTTTAAGGGTCGTTAAAATAAGTACCAGTTGAGCACTGGGGTCGATGTAAACAACTTACCCGCTTCGCTGAAATTGCTGGCCTTGTGTCAAAGCTTAAAACCATTATTTAAGGTATCCAAGGAAGTGAGTTGGCAGAATCGTTAGCACACTGGGCAGAATGCTTAGTGGCATTTTGTCTGTGTATACATTATGAGTTCAAATTCTGCTGAGGTCGTTTTTGCCTTTCATTCTTTCAGGGTTGATAAAAAAGGTACCAGATGAGCACTGGGGATCGATGTAATCAACTTACCCCTCCCTCAAACTTGCTGGCCTGGTGCCATGTAGGAAAGGAACTCAATGCAGTGCTCCAACTCATTGGATCCTGTTGGACCGTCCAACCCATGCCAACATGAAAACTGGACATATGATGATGATGATGATGATGATGATGATGATGATGGTAACAGTTAAAATTACTAATACTTCTCTTGTTTGACAGTGAGAAATGTGTCACAAATCTCAATAATTATGTTGATATTTTACTAGCAGCTATCTCAATAATTATAAGATTGGTGTGAAATTGCGTCATCATTGTTTATCTGATGACGAATTGTATCATGATGATGATGATGATGATAATGGTGATACTACCTTAACATTTTCAGTTCAAATCCTACTATAATTGCATGCGTTTGGTGGGTTTCCTCCGTCATAACCTTTCACCACTGTTGTGATCCACAAGCACCATCCATACAAATGTCGAGCACCCCCCAACTCAGACCAACATTGAACATTTCTCACATCTTCCCCCACTTCTGCAGCTCCATTCCACAAACATGGTCATTGTTGGAATACCCTTAACCCTTTCAGTGTGAAATTAAATTTCGAGGTTATTTCCAGTAATAACGCTAAATATCTACAAAAAAAAAATAACAGAATGGGTATTTTCTGCAAGTCACGCAGCCTCAATAAACTTGACATATCTCAACAAAAAATAGCTTCAAACATGACATTTCTCAAAAAAAGATATAGATTGGTATATAATACTGCTTTTGAATGGATACAATTGATTTCATCACCATCATTATCATCATCATTTAACTTCCTTCTTCCATGCTGGAATGAGTTGGATGATTTGACAGGAACTGGCTAGGCAGAAGACTACACCAGACTTCTGTGTCTGTTTTGGCATGGTTTTTTTACAGCAGGATGTTCTTCCTAATACCAACCGCTATGCAGAGTGGAGACACAAACACACACATATACATATATGTACAGATATAGCCTCTCATTTATACATACATATATATATTATATATACTCTTTTACTTGTTTCAATCATTTGACTGCGGCCATGCTGGAGCACCGCCTTTAGTCGAGCAAATCGACCCCAGGACTTCTTCATTGTAAGCCTAGTACTTATTCTATCGGTCTCTTTTGCCAAACTGCTAAGTTACGGGGACGTAAACACACCAGCATCAGACATGCACACACACACACACACACACATATATATATATACAGACACACAAACACACACATATATATATACATATATACGACGGGCTTCTTTCAGTTTCCATCAATCAAATCTATTCACAAGGCTTTGGTCGGCCCGAGGGTATAGTAGAAGACACTTGCTCAAGGTGCCACGCAGTTGGACTGAACCCGGAACTATGTGGTTAGTAAGCAAGCTACTTACCACACAGCCACTCCTGTGCCTTATATATATATATATATATATAAGGCTTCTTTCATTTCCCATCTATCAAATCCACTCACAAGGCTTTGGTCAACCCAGGGCTAAAGTAGAAGACACTTGCTCAAAGTGTCTTCTACTGCTTTCCACAGTGAAAGAGTTAATTCTATACCTGCTTGTTCAGAACAGGCCTATGGTTAAACAAACAACAACAAGCATCTAAACATAGAATTTATGAGCTGCAGTGATTTTATATTGTCACACAGTTTATGACTGACATAACTTATGACTAGCATAACATATTTATGACTTGCAGTAAATTATTAATGACCAAACTGTAATACCATGTTTATCACCTGCAGCAAGTCAATTTTTTTTTTAATGATCAATAAGAAATCTTATATATTTTTTTTAAAGATTGGTAATAAGTTTTTTTTTTAATGATCTCTAGTAAGTACTTTAATGATGATTAGAAAATTCTTGTATTCCTAGTAGCAAGACCATTTTTATTTTTATTTATGACCTTATTGCAAGTTTATTTTGGAAGTTTTATTTTAAAATCTGCTTTTATAGATTCAAGCACAGCTGTGTGATAAGAAAATTGCTTCCCAACCACAAGGTCCCAGGTTCAGTCTCTGCAGAGCAAGTTTTTTCTACTATAGCCGTGGGCTGACCAAAACATTGTAAGTGGAGTTAGTAGAGAGAAGCCAAAACCAATCAGCTTTATATATATATATATATATATATATATATATATATATATATGTATCTCTCTCTCTCTCTGTATATATATATCTATACATATATATATATATATATATATATATATATATATATATATACGTATATGTATATATATATATATATACATCTATATCTATATATATACGTATATGTATATATTATATATGTATCTCTCTCTCTCTATATATATATATAGATATATATATATATATATATATATATATATATATATATATATAGGAAAACAGACACAGTAGCCTGGCGTAGTCTTCTACCTGGTTGGTTCCTGTCAAACCATCCAACCCATGTTAGCATGGAAGGTGGACATTAAACGATGATATATATATAGACATATGACAGGCTATATATGTACATATGTATATATGTGTATGTGTTTGTGTCTCCTAGTCTCGAAATCATGTGAGAGTTGTAAATGAGTGTCCCTGTCATACAAGCAGTGTCATTCATTTCCAACATTCTGCAAGTACATATCTTGCATGGGGGAAATATAACCTGGGTAGGAAATGGGTGAGGGGTGGTGACAGGAAGGGCATCAAAACATAGAAAATCTGCCTCAATAAACTCTGTCCAAAACACTGAAAACATGGAAAAGTGGACATTAAATATGATGAAGATGAATCTTTCTATTAGTTGTCAAGATGTTTTAATGACGATTTATTAACATTATGACATAAAATGAAGAAAAAGTGTGGACACTGACCTATTGCCTGGTCAACCAAAGCATATACAGTGGCCCATTCTTTTTTCCAGAAATAGTATGACCATTACAGCCACTTTGCAATTTTTAACCAAGGAAGGTTGTTATTTTTTATTAACCTCAAGACAATTCAGATTATTAGGTAGGCACAGCAGCAACCAATCAGGCTGAAGGGCCAGAGACTGTTGACCCCTGTCACATACCTAGTTAGTAACATCGCTAATGGTGGTGGTGGGGAGAACAACATCAACAACAACAGCCTCCCCTCTCCACACCACCAATGTTATCCAAAGGAAAGACAAAAACTGATATAGCTTGGCACCATAACATCACAACTCATTTCTACAGCTGAGTGAACTGGAAGAACATGAAATAAAGTGTCTTGCTCAATAATACAACACACTGCCTGGTCCAGGAATTGAACTCATTACCTCATGAATGTGAGCCTGACATTCTAACCACTGAATCATGTGCCTTCACAGTTAATCCTTTAGCATTCAGATTATTTTCTCAAATGTAATGCTCATTTATTCACATTGTCTTGAATTAATTATGCATTATCTTGTAGCTTTGAGATTTTGATGCGGTGCTGTTTATTCTTAGAATGACATTGTGAGGTAGGTTGGAGAGGCCAGATCTGGATGATTTAAATGCTAAAGGGCTAAACACAGTAACAGTGTACATATCCTGTAATTCAATGTGTCCTTCTATTTATTAAAAGTTTTATAAGGTGTGATTTGGTTGCTAATTCTAGGAGTACAGGTGACCACGTACAGGTTTCCTTGTTGTTGGCTGCTGTTACCACAGGTAAATTTCCCAGATGATCTCAGAAAAGGATTATTACCACCACACCACCACCACACCACCACCACCACTAATACCTACTGAAATGAGGTTGACATAGATGGACATATATATGAACAACACTAAGTAATTACATTCTAATCCCCCCACCCACCCCTCCTTGTACTACTACTACTACTACTACTACTACTACTACTACTACTACACATAATCACATTCATGCACATAATATATATATATATATACAGATACATATTACATGTACAATCCTGCTCACGTAAACACACACACACACAAACACACACGTAATCTTGTTCAGGTACACTCACATCTACATGCAAATACAATCTTGTTCCTCTACACACTCACATCTACATAAGCACACACATACATACATACATACATTTACACAAGCACATATGCATATATTTAAACACATCTATATACACACACAACCACACAAGCATATGTACATATGAATACACACACTCACGCACGCACGGCATTAGAAACACTCACATGCACCTATATTTACACACACACTTACACATATCTGTATGTATGCACAAGAACATGTACATATACACACACATCAACACAAGTCCATGTACACACACACATCTACACAGATGTGCACATTCATAGAAGCACATGCAGACACACACACTCACACACAACCTATACACATACACAAACACACACACACATCTACACACAAATACACACTCGCACACAAGCACCTGTGCATGCACATACACAGACACACACAAGCACCTGCACACACACACAAACACATACATACAAAGGTGTGCATACACAAGCACCAGTACACACACTTGCAAACATACAATCAACCTATACACACAGTCACAAACACACACATCTGCACACACACACACACACTCAAACGTGTGCATACACAAGCACTAGTACACACACTCACAAACACAATCAACCTATACACACATCTGGACACACACACACACACACAAACACACACACGAACATGTGCATACACAAGCACCAGTACACACACTCACAAACACAATCAACCTATACACAGTCACAAACACACACATCTCCACACACACACGAACGTGTGCATACACAAGCACCAGTACACACACTCACAAACACACACACACACACACACGAATCTGTACACACAAACACACACACACATCTACACACACGCATACACACCAGCACATAAGACATCTACTAACATGACGTCACACAAGCAATAAAATTGAGAAGCAATACCATTAAATCCATTGCTAACCATGCTTTCCACATAAATTAGAATAATCTGCAGTGATCGCTAATCCAAGATTAGCAGAAGCAGTAAGGTGTGATGGAGGGGGGGAATGGTAAAAAAAAACCGCCGAGGCGTGTGTGGGCTTGGAGGTGAAAGTGAAAAGACTGTCGGGTGTGTAGGGATGTGGAGAAGGGGGGGAGTGGTAGTGAACGGTTGCAGTAGGTGTTGTGAGGGGGGGGGTACTAAGTAGGTTGGGGGATGGTAGTGAAAGGTTGGATGGGTGAAAGATAGTGGTGGTACTGAAATGCAGTGGGGTGGGTGCTAGTAAATAGCTAAAGGATATGCCAGAGTGGAGGAGGAGGAGAAATATTGAAACGCTGTGTGGTCATGATGGTGGTGGTGGTAGTAGGGAGTAGGGGTATGAGGTGGTGATGAAACGTTGTGGGGTGGGGTGGGGTGGAGGTAAGGGAGTACAGAGTAGAGGTTTGTAGGGGAAAGGTTGTTTTGTGGGGTGGGTGCCAGGGTAGGGTGTGATAATGTACACAGGGTGTAAATTAATCAGATAACACTCAACAGCTGGTTGGATTGGATCAATGTGTTTAACACTGATTAACTGCTGGTGTTTGAGGATTGAAGATCTGAAAAAAGCTGCAACAACAACAACAACAACAACATGAGTAACAACAGTAACAACAATAGCAACTACATCTGTGGCAGCACTAACAAGAACAACAGCAGCAGCAATGACAACATGCACATACACACACACACACATACATATATATGTATATATGGCTGTGTGGTAAGTAGCTTGCTTATCAACCAAATAGTTCTGGGTTCAGTCCCACTGCATGGCAACTTGGGCAAGTGTCTTCTACTATAGCCTCGGGCCAAACAAAGCCCTGTGAGTGGATTTGGTAAACGGAAACTGAAAGAAGCCCGTCGTATATATATATATATATATATATATATATACATATGTGTATATGTTTGTGTCTGTGTTTGTCCCCCCAACATCGCTTGACAACCGATGGTGGTGTGTTTACGTCCCCGTAACTTAGCGGTTCGGCAAAAAGAGACCGATAGAATAAGTACTAGGCTTACAAAGAATTAGTCCTGGGGTCGATTCACTCGACTAAAGGTGGTGCTCCAGCATGGCTGCAGTCAAATGAGTGAAACAAGTAAAAGAGTAAAAGAGAGTGTATATATATATATATATATACATACACACACACACACACATGCATACAGTAAGCCCCTTCACAGCAGAAGTGTTAAGGCCTTAAAGAGGATTGGTATGCAAGAGCCATGTGCCAGTGCCACAAAAAAGTGCTTGTGCTGTTAAAAGTACCCAATACACACTACGAAATGGTTGGCATTAGGAAGGGCATCCAGCCGTAGAAACTAAGCCAAATCAGACAGGAACCAAGTGCAGCTCTCAAGTTTGCCAGCTCTAATCAAACTGTCCAATCCATGCCTCATCTTGAAGACACCTACATCCACCCCATGCAGGTCTCTCAGGTCCTTCGGGAGGATATTGAAGAGCTGTGAACCTCTGAAGCCCAGGCTTTTGCAGTATCTTGTCCTACATCTTGATGGCAAATTTGGAGTCCTTGGCACTATGCAGTAGCGCCCAGTTATAGTATTCATGTAACTTTCGCTGCCAAAGTTTGGGACAAGTCCTTCGAGGATCTTCCAGATGTATATTATGGCATATATTTCTCGCCTACACTCTAAGGAATAGAGTCTTAATCTCTTGTGTCTTTCCCAATAGCTTATATGCTGCATAGAGGCTATCTTCTTTGCGTAGCTTCATTGGATTGCCTGAAGTTCTGAGTTTAATTTGACACTGGTTGGTGACCATAGCTGAGAGCAATAGTCAAAGTGGCTTAGAACAAGTGTCCTCCAGAGGACCATCATGGTTTCCTGATCTCTTGTTCTAAAAGTTCTAAGAATCCATCCGGTCAATCGCTTGCATTTCATTGCCAATTTAGCAACATGCACATGAAAGGATGCATCATTACTCATGTAAATGCCCAGGTCTTGCACTGACTGTGCCTCTGGGATTGCAATCCCTCCAGGTCCAGTGTATTTAATTCCTGTCAAACTAACCAACTCACCCATGCAAGCATGAAAAACAGACATTAAATGAAGATATATATATATATATATATATATATATATATATATATATATATATATATGTATATATATATGAAAGTTACAGAGAGGGTCATAGCCCAACTAATTAGGGAGCGAATCAATTTAGATGAGATGCAGTTTGGGTTCGTGCCAGGTAAAAGCACTACTGATGCCTTATTTCTAGTGAGACAGCTGCAGGAGAAATACCTAGCTAAGGATAAACCTCTGTACCTGGCTTTCGTTGACATGGAGAAAGCCTTTGACAGGGTCCCCCAATCCCTTATCTGGTGGTCAATGAGGAAACTTGGGATAGAAGAATGGTTAGTGAGAGCTGTGCGAGCCATGTACAGAGATGCTGCCAGCAAGGTGAGGGTTGGAAATGAGTACAGCAATGAATTCCGGGTAGAGGTAGGGGTCCACCAAGGTTCCGTCCTCAGCCCCCTCTTATTTATCATAGTCCTCTAGGCAATCACTGAGGAGTTCAAGACAGGTTGCCCCTGGGAGCTCCTCTATGCTGATGACCTTGCCCTAATTGCGGAGTCACTATCAGAACTAGAGGAGAAGTTTCAGGTGTGGAAGCAAGGTCTAGAATTGAAGGGCCTTAGAGTCAACCTAGCTAAAACCAAAATCCTAATAAGTAGGAAGGTAGATAAAACACAAACCCCTTCAGGTAGATGGCCCTGCTCAGTATGTAGAAAAGGAGTAGGTAGTAACTCTATAAGATGTACCCGGTGCAAGCTATGGACACATAAGAGGTGCAGCAACATCAAAGGCAGGTTAACTGGCAAGTTAGTTTTTGTTTGTGGCAGATGTTCAGGTGCAATAAAGACTGTAAACAAACAGGAAACAACTTCTATCTCATTCCAGGGTGAAAAACTAGAGGTAGTCGATAGCTTCCGCTATCTGAGCGACCAAGTTAGTAGTGGGGGTGGGTGCGCTGAAAGTGTAGCTGCTAGAATAAGAATAGCCTGGGCAAAGTTTAGAGAGCTCTTACCCCTGCTGGCGACAAAGGGACTCTCACTCAGAGTAAAAGGCAGACTGTATGACGCATGCTTACGAACAGCCATGCTACATGGCAGTGAAACATGGGCTGTAACTGCTGAGGACATACGTAAGCTCGCAAGGAATGAAGCCAGTATGCTCCGTTGGATGTGTAATGTCAATGTGAATACCCGTCAGAGTGTAAGTATCTTGAGAGAAAAGCTGAACATTAGAAGCATCAGTTGTGGTGTGCAAGAGAGACGATTGCGCTGGTATGGACATGTGGTGAGAATGGATGAGGATAGCTGCGTGAAAAAGTGCCATACCCTAACAGTTGAGGGAACCCGTGGAAGAGGTAGGCCCAGGAAGACCTGGGCTGAGGTGGTGAGGCAAGACCTTCGTACATTGGGCCTCACCGAGGCGATGACTACTGACCGAGACGTTTGGAAATGTGCTGTGCGTGAGAAGACCCGGCAAGCCAAGTAAGATCGTTGCCAGTGCCCCTGGACTGGCTTGTGCAGGTGGCACATAAAAGACACCATTTCGAGCGTGGCCGTTTTCGTGCGGGTGACACGTAAAAGCACCCACTACACTCTCTGAGTGGTTGGCGTTAGGAAGGGCATCCAGCTGTAGAAACTCTGCCAAATTAGATTGGAGCATGGTGTTGCCATCCGGTTTCACCAGTCCTCAGTCAAATCGTCCAATCCATGCTAGCATGGAAAGCGGACGTTAAACGATGATGATGATGATGATGATGATGATGATATATATTGTATTTTGACCTGAAGATTAGCTGTATTTTTGAATAGAATTGATTTTCGATGATTTTAATTGATTTAAATTTCCTTTCTATTCGAAAATTAGTTATGAAACACATGTAGTCATATTATTATCTTTATCTTATGATATTTACTTTGTATTATATTATACTCATTTATTGTGCTTTTAATTATTAATTTTTCTATATGTGATAGTGGATTTTCATCGATGAATTCATGAACCTTGGTTCTTTTCCCTAAAACTATATATTTATATATATATATATATATATATATATATATATATATATATATAATTCATATATATATATATATATATATATATATAATTCATATATATATATATATATATATATAATTCATATATATATATATATATATATATATATATATAATTCATATATATATATATATATATATATATATAATTCATATATATATATATATATATATATATATATAATTCATATATATATATATATATATATATATATATATAATTCATATATATATATATATATATATATATATATAATTCATATATATATATATATATATATATATATAATTCATATATATATATATATATATATATATATATAATTCATATATATATATATATATATATATATATATAATTCATATATATATATATATATATATATATATATATATATATATATAATTCATATATATATATATATATATATATATATATATATATATATATATAATTCATATATATATATATATATATATATATATATATATATATATAATTCATATATATATATATATATATATATATATATAATTCATATATATATATATATATATATATATATATATATATAAAATCATCATCATTTAACACACACACACATGTAAATTTGTTGTGTGTGATAGAAGTGGTATTAGTTTAAAATAACTACCTGTGCTTCATACTGATAGCAGGCATGTCATTGAAAGCATAATTAACTGCAATATTCATCCTGAGATTATATCTCTTATATCAGTAGCAGACAAAAATCATCCAACTGTGGTGGTGGTATTGCTAAATTCACATTTCTGCCTCTTTGGGCTTCTTCAGTATATATACATATTGTTGTTGTTGTTGGCACTCCGTCACTTATGACGTCAAAGGTTCCAGTTGATCCGATCAACAGAACAGCCTGCTCGTGAAATTAACGTGCATGTGGCTGAGCACTCCACAGACACGTGTACCCTTAACATAGTTCTTGGGGATATTCAGCGTGACACAGTGCGACAAGGCTGACCCTTTGAAATACAGGTACAACAGAAACAGGAAGAAAGATTGAGTGAAAGTTGTGGTGAAAGAGTACAGCAGGGTTCGCCACCATCCCCTGCCGGAGCCTCGTGAAGCTTTTAGGTGTTTTCGCTCAATAAACACTCACAACGCCCAGTCTGGGAATCGAAACCGTGATCCTATGACCGCGAGTCCGCTGCCCTAACCACTGGGCCATTGCGCCTCCATATATATACATATACAGTGGAGCAAAAGTACACACGAAGACGGAAAGTGTCACTGAAGAACTCACAGATGCATGATGCAAGATTTCCAGACAATGGACATGAGTTAGAATAAGAACAATAATAAATGAGTGAAGAACGAATATATAGCGCATGTGTTTATTTGGCAAAAAAAAAAAAAAAAAAAAAATGACCATTCCGAAATACAATATATATATTCCGTATTTGTATTTTGGTTTGCAGGAATTTTGATGTAACATCATATGTTGAAACAGATTTTGTTGAATCTTGTGAGACTCATTATGCCAATTATAATAAGCATGCACTGATTCTATTTCAGACTTTTTTGTATGTTCGAAGTTTATAGGCAAATAAAATATCACACCCACTAAAGTATACTTACAGACTAAAAGCATTAAAGTAAGTGTAATTAAAAGCTTCCATCAAAATTTTGTGTTAACTTATGTCCTAAATGCCAGCTTGACAGTTATTTTACTAATTTTCAAAATTTTCCAACCCATGCTAGCATGGAAAGCGTACATTAAACAAAATAATTGAAACAAACAGAGTGTATTTCCACAAAATTATGGTAACAAAAAGGATAAAGTTATCTAAAAAAAAAAACCTTCCATTAAAATTTCTTGTTAATTTATGTCTCAGACACCAGCTTTATAATAACAGTTATTTTTCTATAATTCTTCAATTTTCAAAATTAAATGAAACAAAGGCAATATATTTCAAGAAAAAATATAGTAACAAAATGGTTAGTGACCAAAATTAAAACCTTCCATCAAAATTTCTTAATTCATGTTTCAAATACCAGCTAATAATAACGAAGTTATTTTCCCTTAATTATTCATTATTTTCAATATTAATTGAAACATAGGCAGTGTATTTCAACAAAATTATGGCAACAAAATAGTTAAGATGATCTAAAAACCTTCAATTAAAAATTTCTTGTTAATTTATGTCCCAAACACCAGCGTTATAATGACAGTTATTTTTCCTTAATTCTTCAAAATTTTCAAAATTTTTTTCAAGCCACAAAAATATAATTCAAAGAAGATTTGCTTCGTATTTTTAATACTTCAATGACTACAAAGAAAGATACCCCCCCCCCCACGCCGATCCAGCTGAGACTTGGGGATTCATTTTAGATAAAGTGGTGGAGGAGGAGTCACCATAGCCACCTTGGGTTAAAGGAATTAGCGGTTGAGCCAAGTTTTAATATGAACAGAGAAACAATGGGCATGGATTCAGTTGAAGGGCAGGGTTGAATCAATGACATTTCACTATCTTAGAGAGTCCTTCAAACAATAGAATACTAAATAGATGTACTCCACCTCATTTAAGAAACTGAATACTAGAGAATCAACAAAAGGGTAATTATCTATTATTACTAAATCAGCTGTTTAGTCACATGACAAGAGAAATGTCAAGGCTGCAGAGAGAATAAAAACACAAACAAAAAAATCCTTTTTCTTTTGTTTTTCTTTCCCTTAGCATTTCTTATATTTTACATCCCCCACCAGCACCACCACCACCACCACCACCACCACCACCACCACTCCATCATTTAGTAAAGTGGATGATAACATAACTGATGATATAAGTCAACAAATTGTAATTAATTAATATTACAACTTTAATGATGATGAAACAAAACAAGTAAAAAAACAAACAAAAAGAAAACCATTAGTGAAATTAGCTCTGGTCACAAAAAGGAAGGGAGATAACAACCTAGGGATT
>NC_142934.1:22399304-22404384 GCF_046866305.1 Octopus bimaculoides | reverse complement strand
TGCATGGCACCCTGGATAAGTGTCTTCTACTATAGCCTCTGTGTGTGGTGTGTGTGAGTGTGTGTGTGTATGTGTGTTTGTCCCCCACCACCACCACCATTGCTTGACAACCAATATTGGTGTGTTTACGTACCTGTAACTTAGTGGTTCAGCAAAATAGACCGGTAGAATAAGTATTAGGCTTACAAAGAATAAGTCATGGGTTCAATCTGTTTGACTAAAGGCAGTGCTCCAGCATGGCCACAGTTAAATGACTGAAACCAATAAAAGACTAAAAGAATAGTCCTTTCAAGACTGAAAGGCATCACAACCAATTGTTCACTCTGATGCCAACACTGTCTGCAAGCGGAGCAAGAATATAGGGGAGAAAATCAGGGACGTGCCTCCTGGGTAGGCAACATAGGCAATACATATCCAGAATGAAATAGATTGATAGTAACATTTTCCTTTTACAACAAAATATGCACCTAATTCAATAAAATTATGGAGGCTACTCTGATTATTATGCATAAAATGTAAAATATTTTGTTTTTTCGTAGATTAGGTAGGCATAATTCATCCCTGCCTTTCAATCTCAGTATTAAAACTACGCATAGCACTGCTGTAGTATATGTACTGCGTTCAGTCCTACAACAACATTTTCGTTATGCGCTATAAAGGCAGAAGTAAATCTGCCTCCAACTCAGTCGCACGCCTGCGTTTCACTTATTTTTTAAGTGTTCTATTATATAAATGTCACCTACCCTGAGTAATTACTCACTTCATGTGCCTGGGAAAAATACACTCAGCAGCACCAGGAAAAGTAAGAGCCTTCAGATTAAAACCTAGTTACTGTAAACATTGCTGTGCAATTGATTAGGGAGAGAATAAGATTGATTGTGCTGGTGCCAAGTAAAAAGCACCTGAGCTGGGGGCCACATGAAAAGCATCCAGTACACTCTGTAAAGTGGTTAGCATTAGGAAGGGCATCCAGCCAGAGAAACCATGCAAAAATAGACAACTGGAGCCCGATGCAGCTCTTTGGTTTGCCAGCGCCCGTCAAACCATCCAACCCATGCCAGCATAGAAAACAAATATTAAACGATGAAGATGATGATAATGCTAATATGCAATAAAGGCTTGTGCTGAACTGCTTACTACCATTGGCATGCCCGCACATGGATGTACATATGTATGTATGTATGTAAGTTTATGCATGTGTGTATGTATATGCAGGCACGTGTAAATATGGGTGGGTGAGACATGCTAATATGTGCAGGAATACCATATCAGGACAATTACCCCGCCAAGGACAATTCTCCCTGATGACAACTACCTCCTAGGACAATTTCACCCCGCCTGGTTAATTACCCCCTCTCTAGTATATTAAGAAGTTTTAAATCTTCATCTGTTGTCCTCAGAGGTAATTGTCCTTGGGGGGAAGTTATTTCCATTGGGGGGGGGGGGGGTAAATGTCCCCCACTCCATGAATATTGATACCCTAAAGTTTCACTTGCTACTACTGGTGAATGATGTTGGATGTTGACATTATAACCAATTGCTCTGTGCTTCCAAAGACATTGGGAATAAACAATAAATACCCGTTATTTGTACAAAAAGAAAAAGTATAACAAGAGTTGGTGACAAGAATCATCTGGCCATAAAATTCTGCTTCAAGTAAATCCCTGTCCCACCCTTACAGAAATGGAAAACAAACATTAAGTGAACTCACATACACAGAGAGAATGGATGAGAAGGTGCCAGTGCAAGCATAGAAGAGAATGGCACTAATTTCGTGCTTAGACAGATCGACTTCTTGAACTCAAGGTAAAGTACTCCAGTTGTTGGGTTTGAGTCACACACACACACACACACACACACACACACACACACACACACACATTTATTAATATGTGCAGATACGCTTATGGTTGCCCACTGAGTTTGATGACAACCATTCATGTTTGTGTGTGTGTGTGTGTGGGTGTGTGTATATATATATATATATATATATATATATATATATAAATATTTTATACAAATAATATATGTTGTTGCTGGCACTCCGTCGCTTACGACGTCGAGGGTTCCCGTTGATCCTATCAACGGAACAGCCTGCTCGTGAAATTAACGTGCAAGTGGCTGAGCACTCCACAGACACGTGTTCTGGGGGATATTCAGTGTGACACAGTGTGACAAGGCTGACCATTTGAATTACAGGCACAACAGAAACAGGACGTAAGAGTGAGAGAAAGTTGTGGTGGAAGAGTACAGCAGGGTTTGCCACCATCCCCTGCCGGAGCCTCGTGGAGCTTAAGGTGTTTTCGCTCAATAAACACTCACAACGCCTGGTCTGGGAATTGAAACCGCGATCCTTTGACCGCGAGTCCGCTGCCCTAACCACTGGGCCATTGCGCCTCCACTCAAATAATATATGAGTATATGCGTATATACATACATGTATGTACATACCTACATCTACATGTATATATAGATGCATATCTGGGTACAGGACGTTGCAAAAAAACGTAGGCAAAATGATAAACGGAGTACAGAAAACACACAGGCCACATATAGAACATTTCCTTCATCAGCTGCCACCATTCTAAAACTAAGCGTTCCGAAGAGTTAGGGCAGTATATATATATATATATATATATATATATATATATATATACATATTCATACACCTAGAAAAGATGGGGGAAAATGGCTGTCATCAAATAAATTTATGCATAAACGTAAATACATACGTACAAGCACAAATACACCCCACTTCAACTCATCACCCACATACAAACCAGTATTATAGTCGTTATTAAAATTTAGTGGGAAATAAATGAGTTTCATTAACAAAATAACTACATGCATTTACAAGTGAAGTAGCCTGCAGCAGTAATTCTCTCTCTTTCTGAGAGAGAAGGGGAGGCAGAGGATGGTAACGAGGGGGAGATAACTGGAGGTGATGTGTGGTAATTGGAGGTTATGAAAAACAATGAGACGATGAGATAACGCCAGAGAAGCAAACGTGATGGTGAGGAGGTGGCAACTGCAGGGTGATGCATAGTGATGCGAGTGTTATGAAAGATGATCAGAGGTGATAGAAGAGTGATCAGATAACAGAGGAAAGGCGAAGGCTCTAATGGTGATGGCGGTTGCGTGAAAGAGGGGGAAGCAACTGGAGGTGAATTTTTGGGGTTTTCTTCTTCTTATCGACAACTCAACTCTATAATGGAGGCACCACGTGTCCCATCATGTGATTTCTGTGTCAGCGTTCCATGCTCATGTCTCCATGGAAAAGACACCAGTTTACCACAGGTAACATTTCCAGATTATAAGACAGTGAGCTAGTAGAACCATTGGCATACTGGGAAAAATACTCCCTGGCATTTCGTCCGTTTTTACATTCTGAGTTCAAATTCTACCAAGGTCAACTTTACCTTTCATCCTTTGGGGTCAATTAAATAAGTACCAGTTGAGTACTGGGGGGGGGGGGGGTCGATGTAATCAGCTTACCCCATCTTCCCAAAATTGCTAGCCTTGTGCCAAAATGTGAAACCAATATTTCCAGAGTATTAGAATACATATTCTTGACATGAAAGGCATATGGCCTAGTGGCTAGGGTGTTGCACTCAGAATCATGAGGTTGTGGTTTCGATTCCCAGACCAGTGGTACATTGTGTTTTTGAGCAAAACACTTCATTTCATGTTGCCTCAGCTCACTCAACTGTAAATAAGTAACCTTACAATAGAGTAGCATTCCTTTCAAATAGAAAATTGGCCTGCCTGCCTGTCTAGCCAGCAGAGCTGCAACAATACAAGCAAGCATACAGTGATCAGCAGTGTATAACAACTGATTGGTTTTGTTGATGCAGTAATAGATAGGTGAACAAAGGTAATGTAGAATATAGTGTCTTGCCCAGAAGCAAAATAAAATATCCACATTTGGATTTAATTTCATGCCTTTCCAGTTCTTTCTCCTCCCTACATAACTCAAGAAGTCTCTGGGCAGTCACTACATTTGTTAGTAATAGCAGTCAAAACCCTACTACCTTAACTTTTTTTAATACCAACCTAGAATTAAACTTCCTGTTTTTAAAGTAATCTAAACTAAAATCTTCCATCAAAATATCATGTTAGGTCACATTCCAAACACTTGCTTGATTAAAGTTATTTCATTAAACTTTTCATTTTGCAAAATTAATTGAACAAGGGTAGTGTATGTCAACGATAACAATCATCATCATCATCATCATCATCGGTTAACGTCTGCTTTCCATGCTAGTATGGGGTTGGACGATTTGACTGAGGAGTGGTGAAACTGGATGGCAACACCAGGCTCCAATCTGATTTGGCAGAGTTTCTACAGCTGGATGCCCTTCCTAACGCCAACCACTCAGAGAGTGAAGTGGGTGCTTTTACGTGTCACCCACACGAAGGCCAGTCAGGCGGTACTGGCAACGGCCACGCTCAAAATGGTGTATTTTATGTACCACCCGCACAGGAGCCAGTCCAGGGGCACTGGCAACGATCTCGCTCGAAAATTCTACGAAGGCCAGTCAGGCGGTACTGGCAACGGCCACGCTCAAAATGGTGTATTTTATGTGCCACCTGCACGGAAATGGGTTTGACGTAAGGCTGCATGTGAATGATGTAACAATACCTTGCGAACATTTTAACTATAAATTTATTTCATCACACACGTAATTTTCAGGTTGGTCATTAGAAAGTTTCCATAACAAGTCGATTACAATTGCAAGAATAATTCTGTAGCATTCGTAAATAGTTGGTTACAAAAGCTCCTTACTCAACCCTTTAGCGTTTAAACCAGCCATATCCAGCCTAAATATTCTACTTATTTTATGTTTAAAACGAGCCAGATCTGGCCTCACATACCTATCCTACAATGCCATTCATAAAAATGAATAAATTACACAATTGAAATTTCAAAGCTACAAGATATACGTAATTAATTCAAAATAATGTGAATAAATGAGCATTAATGGACAACGGACATTAAATGAAGATGATGATATTTATGACAGAGTAATCTGAATACTAAAGGGTTAAACTTGCAAAGTCGGAAGAAAATATACACATT
>NC_142934.1:22389304-22396804 GCF_046866305.1 Octopus bimaculoides | reverse complement strand
TACATATATACATATATATATATATACATACATATATACATATATATACATATACATACATATATACATATATATACATACATATATACATATATACATATATACATATATATACATACATATATACATATATATATATATACATACATATATACATATATATATATATATATATATATACATATATATATATATATGAGTATACATACATATATATATATATAATATATATATATTATAATATACATATATATACACACACACACACACACCACCACACGGAGAGGAGAGAGAGAGAGAATAGGAAAGAGTGGGTGAGTATGAGGCTTGAATGAGAGAGAGAGTGTTTACAGCAGGTTAGCTATAATGGCTTCAAGTAAAGTTATAATTTAAATAATTGGTACTGTGATTGCTTCGGCTTCTGGATGATAAACAACAACAAACGCTAACAAACAAGGTACTTAGCAGCAGCAGCAGCTGCCACAACAACAACAACAACAAATAAAACATTGGCAATATTTTTATGCTGTTTTTATTATTTATGTATTTGTTAGGTTGTGTATTCAAATTGAAGAATTATTTAATTTTGGCTAAATCTACGCTAACTGTGTGTAAGAGACGCAAAAAAAAAAAAAATCAGTTGTGACAAATAGATGTTGAAATGTCCGTTAAATGTAGCTGAGGAGTAGTAGGAATGGATGAACGGGCTAGCAATGGATCAGAGAATGTTAAGTAGAAGATATATAAAAAAAAAAAAAAACAGCAGAGAGGAGTTAGGTGGTGGTAGTGGAGGAGGAGTGGAGGCGCAATGGCCCAGTGGTTAGGGCATCGGACTCGCGGTCATAGGATCACACATCTTAGATTACATGAAGGAAAAAGCCACTTGACTGATTAGTATTAAGTCACACCAACATACACTTGGGCCTCAGGCCCACAGACATGTTGTTTCCTCTTAGCCTTTTCTACTGCTTTTACATCTTTTTGCTCCTTACATCTAGCAGATCTCATGTCACTTCTATTCATGCATTCTTGGCTAACATATATCTCTTATTCTTCCATGTTGTAGCCAAACCCTCAGAGCCCACACTGACCCCCCAATGCTAAGTCCATCTTCCTAAGATTATCAGCCCACAGGAACATTGTCCTTGCTCATGTCTTTCCTGCAGTTATCAACTTATAACAGTTTAAGTTTGAGGGGCACTAATGCTATAAATTTTAACCCTTTCCAAAGAGCCTGTGATGACTATGGCCACTGCCCCTTTCTCCATGCCATTATCATTTAACATCCATTTTTCACAGTGGCATGTGTTGGATGGTTTGTCAAGAGCTGTCTAGGCAGAGGGCCACCCATGGCTCCTGTTGTCTGCTTTGGTATGGTTTCTACAGCCTGGATGTCCTTCCTAATGCCAACAACATTACAGAGTGTATGGGTGCTTTTTATGTAGCACAGGCATGGGTGCTTTTTAAAACACAAATTTTTTTTAATTTCATTTGCAAGGTAGCTGAGTGTTGGTGTTTATGTTGTGTATCGTATTTAGTTCTTAATAATAAAACTCCCATTATAAATCTCGTTCTACACACACACACTTATATCATCATCATTTTAGCATCCATTTTTCCATGCTTACATTATAGGGTGGACAGCGTTAATTGAAGCAGATTTTTCAATACCCAGATGCCCTTCCTATCACCAACCGTCACTTGTTTCCAAGCAAGATAATATTTCCTCACTGCCAGATTGTTCACAGAAAAATAAATAAAAAATGAATGATACCATATAAATGTATATCATAGGAGCGGTGTCATATTTGACTTTCATACTTAAAAATTCCATAATAATTGAACACAATTAAGTCAAAAAGAAAAATTTTTTTTAAATTGAAAAAACAAAATAATTTTTAAAAGCTGCATATAGACAGTGTCAAAGGTTATGACAGCCTTGATTTACTGCAAACATTAAATAAATTTTAGAGGTATACTTGCCTGGCGAGTGATTTGATCTGAGGCTGTGTATCAAAAGCAAAACGATTACATGGTTGGTGTTAGGAAGGGCATCCAGCCATAAAAACCATGTCAGCACAGGCAGTAAAGCCTGGTGCAGTCCTCTGGCTTGCCAGCTGCTACCAAACCATTTAACCCATGCCAGCATGGAGAACAGACATATACGCTTTTTTACTCTTTTACTTGTTTCAGTCATTTTGACTGTGGCCATGCTGGAGCACCGCCTTTTAGTCGAGCAAATCGACCCCCAGGGACTTATTCTTTGGAAGCCTAGTACTATATTCTATCGGTCCCTTTTGCCAAACCGCTAAGTTACGGGGGACATAAGCACACCACAATCGGTTGTCAAGCGATGCTGGGGGGGATCAAACACAGACACAGACACACACACACACACACACACATATATACGACAGCTTCTTTCAGTTTCCGTTTACTAAATCAACTCACAAGGCTTTGAGCGGCCCAAGGCTATAGTAGAAGACACTTGCCCAAGTTGCTACGCAATGGGACTGAACCCAGAACCATGTGGTTGGTAAGCAAGCTACTTACCACACAGCCACTCCTGCACCTAATAATAATAATAACAATAATAATAAGAAGAAGATTAATAATCCTTTCTACTATAGACACAAGGCCAGAAATTTTAGGGGAGGAGACTAGTCAATTATATTGACTGCAGTGTTACACTGGTACTTATTTTATCGACCCCAAAAGGATGGAAGCCAAAGCTGACCTCAGCGGAATTTGAACTCACAACGTAATGACGAGCTAAATACCACTAAGCATTTCATCCAGCATGCCAACGATTCTGCTAGCTCACCACCTTAATAATAATAGTAATAGTAATAATAGAAGAAGAAGAAGAAGAAGAAAAAAGAAGAAGAAGAAGAAGAAGAAAAAAGAAGAAGAAGAAGAAATAATGATGATAATAGTAATATTACCCATGCAAAAACACACAGAAGCTGTTAACTTCACTTAAACATTATTTGGTGAGAATCACATCAGTAACCTGGAGGCAGGAGATATGATGGAAATTTTGACACTAAATAATAACTATTTAAGTGAATTTAAGTCCTTTTTTTTTTTGTGTTTTCTGAATGACTGATAGGTGTCTTCCGTGCTGTAATTGTTTGAAATAAATGTAATTAAGTCTGGATACTTGCAATACAGTAATAAAGTTGTAAGAGAAAAAAAAAAAAAATTGAAGATATTTTTTTTTTTTAGCTTATTCTCTCCATAAAGATAAGGATTTCTGCTTCCAGTGCTACAGTAGATCACACATATACATATATGCATGCGAATGCGATTGGATTATATTAGGATGCACACACACACACACAGAGATATGTACATATGTGAATATGAAAGAGTATATGCACAAAAGCACACACACACACACACTTAAGGTAAATATACACATACACATGCATAGACAAAGCAGTATCAGTACACCAGGGTAAACTTATACACAGTTCTTGATAATTATTGTATTATATATATATATATATATATATATATATATATATATATATATATATAGAGAGAGAGAGAGAGAGAGAGAGAGAGAGAGAGAGAGAGAGAGAGAGAGAGAGAGAGAGAGAGAGAAAGAGAGAGATACACTTCTACTTCATACACAAACTCAAAAAAACAAGTCTTCCTCTCTATCTCACATACAAACATATAATACATACACATACATTTTCATACATATATACGCATATATATATATATATACACACACATATACATACATACACACACACACACACATATATATATATACATACACACATACACATGTACGTACATACACACATACATACTTATATACACATGTACATACATATATATATATATATATATGTTTTTTTGTTTTTTTTGTTATTGTTTTTTTGAACTATATATATATATACATACATATATATATATATTCCCACAAATACCTCTATGACTGCTAAAGTTGACAACATAGGTGGGTTTTTGTTTAGAAAGCAGTTTTACCCAGCAGCCTGCTTCTAAAGCATCATAACTCGCATTTTTTGGAGTTTGTTTTTTTTGTTTTTTGCTCTTATTGTTTTACATTTTTATCTTCTTGTGTTTTATATTATTTTGTTTCAGGCCCAGTTAAATGCTTCCAACAAACCAAAAACAACAACAAAAACTCTAGAGAATCTACCATTTGTATCTCTGTCATTCTACTTAGGAACTATCTTCCACTAGTCTATATCTTACACACACACACACACAGACACACTCAACCAAAAACTCAAAAGTAATAACAACAAACAAACAAACAAACAAACAAACAAAGTGTTTATTGCAATTCACGGTTCTTTAAAAGATTCTTAATCAGGAGGAACCAAGAAACAGAAACAAAAACAAACAAACAGCATTGCTGCTGTAAGTTGAATAAAGCAGAAACCGAAACGAGAAGGTAACAAGATACCTGGATACCATGCATGGTTTTCCGCAATGCTGAGTAAGTATTTTAGCTGTTTTGATTGACAAAGCTACCTGCTTAGTTTTTTTGTACAATATGGTGTCAGTGACTGAGTATTCCATAGTCATATGTACTTTTAACCCTTCTGATGCCAACATACCTGAGACTGTCCTTGATTCTGTGATACAAACTTCCTGTTTTCAAGCGATGTGAATTAAAACCTGCTATCAAAATTTCATATTAATTTAGGCTCCAAATACCACCTTAATAATCCTTTCTGCTAAGGTGCATGGCTAAGTGGTTAGAGTGTCATGCCTCACAGACATGAGGCAGTGAGTTCAATTTTCAGACAGGGCTGTGTTGTGCTCTTGAGCAAGACACTTTATTCCATGTTGCTCCAGTTCATTCAGCTGTAGAAACAAGTTGTGATGTCACTGGTGCCAAGCTGTAGCATTTATGTATATGTGTCCTTGTATCTGTGTTTATCCCCTCACCACCATCGCTTGACAACCGCTGTTGGCATACTTACATCCCAGTAACCTAGCGGTTCAGCAAATGAGATCAATAGAATAAGTACTAGGCTTACAAAGAATAAGTCCTGGGGGGCAATTTCTTCGACTAAACCCTTTTAAGATGGTGCTCCAGCACAGCCGCAGTCAAATGATTGAAATAAGTAAAAGAATATATATATATATATATATATATATATATATATATACAATACAAATAATATATGAGTATATGCATGTATACGTACATTTATGTACATACCTACATCTACATGTCTATATATATAGATGCATATCTGGGTACAGGACATCACAAAAAAACGTGGGAAAAATTAAAAACACAACATAAACAGAGCACAGAAAACACACAGGCCACATAGAGAACATTTCCTTCATCAGCTGCCACCATTCTAAAACTAAGCGTTTCGAAGAATTCCCCACCAAGGAGCTCCACATTTTTGGAAAGGCGGTGCTCTAACATGGCTGAAACCAGCAAAAGAACATACAAGTGAAATGAATTGGACAAATTATCTCCCTTTCACACTATGATGTCACACTCTACAATGTTAGAAATTCATCTACATAGATTAACATGTAGACACCAGGTGTGTTGCTTGTATTATTAGACTCGAGTATTTAATGTTATCAACGACACATCAATTCCCAAAATTCTAAGGGGAGGGACATGGAACATCGTTCAGGAAGGAGGAGAGAGTGAGGCATTTCTGTTTTTTTTTTTGTTTTTTTGTTTTTTCTTTTGTCTGTAGACATCCTAAAAATTGGGTCAAGCCCCACCAGAAGAGCAACTCTGTTACAAAAGATAAGCAGAAGCAGCAACATCATCATCATCATCGTCATCACCATCAACAACAATGGCAGCAAACTACAGAATCTAACAATATTCCTCTCTTCATTTGGTACCAGATGGAATGACTCACTCAGGTGACCAGCATAGAGTTATTAAAATACTGTAACAGTGGTTCTTTAGCCCTTGGTCCCTTTTTCAAATTTCATTGAGTAAACTAATGATCAAAAGCATTCCAATCATGACCATCTTGCCTTTTCAGAGGTATCTAGCACTAAATTATCCAAATATGTCATTTTCTTTTCTTATTTAAGCTTTTAGCATTTCAGATCACTGTGTCAAGAGTAAACAGTAAGGGGAAAGACCCTCTTCAGACTATGGGATTGCACCTAGAAAGTTCCCCACCGAGGCACAAGTCCAGGCAAGGTTGTTTGTGGAAGACCAGTAGTTGCCCATGCATACCAGCCTCCCCTCTCCCAGCCACCAGTGTTGTCCAAGGGACAGACAAAGACCGATACAGCTCGGCACCGGTGACGCTGCAACTTATTATTTCTACAGCTGAGTGAACTGGAGCAAAGTGTAATAAAGTGTCTTGCTCAAGAACACAACACACAGTCTGGTCCGGGAATCGAACTCACTAACCACTGAGCCATGAGCCTTCACTGAGTCATACGCCTTCCATCAAATGTAATGCTTATTTATTCACATGTTTTAATTTAATCATGCCTTATCTCATAGCTTCAAGATTTCAATGTTGTGGTTGTTTTCTTTTAGAATTACATTCTAAGGTAGATGTGAGAAACTAGATCTGGCTGGCTTTAACATAAAACAAGAATATGCAGGTCAGATATGGGCAGTTTAAAAACTGAAAGGTTAAACTGTCTTCAGTTTCCGAATTCATTGCCTTTTTTTGTATGATCATCAAGTGGATATGTGGTAAGAAGTTTGCTTCCCAATTACATGGTCCCGGATTCAATTCTACTGTGTGGAACCTTGGGCAAGAATCTTTTACTACAGCCTTAGGCTGACCAGAGCCTTGTGAGTGGATTTGGTAGCCAGAAACTGAAAGTGAGCTGGCAGAAACGTTAGCACGCCGGGCGAAATGCTTAGCAGTATTTCGTCTGCCGCTACATTCTGAGTTCAAATTCCGCAGAGGTTGACTTTGCCTTTCATCCGTTCGGGGTCGATTAAGTAAGTACCAGTTAAGCACTGGGGGTCGATATAATCGACTTAATCCGTTTGTCTGTCCTTGTTTGTCACCTCTGTGTGTAGCCCCTTGTGGGCAGTAAAAAAATAAGAAACTGAAAGAAGCCTATTGTGTGTGTGTATGTGTGTGTGTGTGTATATATATATATATATATATATATATATCTGTGTGTGTACCAGGATTTTCAAAAAAAAAAATAATAAATAAGTACTGGAACTGATTCATTCCAACTGAAATTCTTCAAGTCTGTACACCAGCATGGCCACAGTCTAATGACTGAAACAAGTAAATGATAAAAGATAAGAGAAACCTCAGGGACAGTCCCTAAGGGTTGCTGAAATTGAATCAACAGATCCATGTTTCTCTATCACTTCTATGTTCAATGTTCAACAATGTTGGGTCAAGCGAACATCTTTCCACCAGAACAACAATGAACTGCAGAGCTCGTAATACTGTCTGCCTCTTCTTGTGATGTATAACAGTTTGGAATTATAACAAAATGAATGATATAAGACATAAAATTAGCATTTTCTTA
>NC_142934.1:22354304-22384304 GCF_046866305.1 Octopus bimaculoides | reverse complement strand
CTATTCAGACAGTGCATCTAACACAATGTATACCATGTAACGTTTCCTTTTCCTTTAAAGACAAAATCGAATGTGATTTTTGGTTGCTATTTTTAGCAGCTAGAGCTGCACGTAAGAGACTGTTTTCGTCAGTTTGTGTTGTTGATCAGTTCTACTTTGCTCAAAAAGCGTTCCAGTCATGACTATATCGTTCCCCCCCCCCCCCCAAAAAAAACACTATGTATCCCAAGCTATATCATCCCGTGTTGATTAATCCTCCGTCGGCCCACCTTGTTAGTATTGTTTAACCCCAGGTCAAACCTGACTGAGTAGACCTCTACAATCAACGATATTCTCGTCTTTTAAATTCAGACATAGTGTATCGACAACTACCTTATCTAATGACACTTCATTTTCTAATAATAGAGGGAGATTTAGTTATTATTTCTCGAAAGTCGATCGACCACGCAGTGGCTGCCTCGTTGGCCCTCGTTGGCCCTCGTTGGCCCGCGTCGTTACTTGTTGAAACCACTGTTGTGTAGCACCAGGCAATCCTGATCGCACAGACCTGCGATGATCGATATACCAACCGTGACCATCACATGCCTTTTATATATATATATGTGTATATATATATATATATATATCAAGTTCTACATCAGTCATAAGCAAACGAGATCTTCTGAATGGCGCGCTAGCGAAAAATTACTTTGAAATTTTTAGGAAATAATGTTTCATGCGGCCCATTTCTCGAGAAATGTTTCCCATGTCTGCTCTGCACCATTCAACGCTTATTATTATTATTATTTAAGATGGCAGGATGTAATTTGAGGTAGAGGGAACTGCTATTTCTAGCAAAGTCGAGCAACAATGTAGTGGCTCCCTCGCGCTGCTGTCGGAGGTGGAAGAGAAAGTTGGTGTCCATTGTAAAAAAGGAAGATTAGGGGGAAAGGATATCAGGGCAAGGTTTCTTTTTTTTTTTTTTTACAGCAGTTATGGGTAACCTGTGGCCCACGGGCCACATGAACGCCTAACGTAAAATTACCTTTCTTTTTCAGTTGTGTAGCTTGCTTGATAATGAACCATGTCTCATGCGACCTGCATTAGGGAAAAGGGTGCTGTCTATGCCTGTTTGACAGTGTGGATAAAGTGAGTGGAGTTAAAGAGGGCAAAAGAATAATCGAAGGTGGGGGTCAGTGAGTGTAAGTGGGAGGAACAAGAGTGAGTTGAGTGACCAAGGGTACGTTGAGTGATTGGGGACAGGAGGTGTGAGCAAGACTGGAATGGACAAGAGTGAGTGGAGTGAAAGAGGGTGAGTATAGTGATCAAGGGCAGATGCAGAAAACTGGGGTTAGTGGAGTGATCAAGTACAAGTGGTGTGGAGAGAGTAGAATGAACAAGAGTGGAGTGATTGAGGGGGGGGGAGTGGTCGAGGGCAAGCAGAGTGATCGAAGGTGAGTGGAGTGATTGAGGGTGAGTGAAGAGAACTGAGGTAAGTGGAGTGATCGAGTGTGAATGAATGAGGGCCGATGAGTGTGAGAAGAGAGATAGAGAGTGTGAGCTGAGTGAAAGAAGGGTGAGTGGAGTGAACAAGGACAACTGGAGTGGAGGGAAGAGAAGACAGGAAAAAATGGATTAATGAAGAGATTGTAAAGGAGAAGAGAAAGAAAGAAAGGGAATGAGGAATAAATGGAAGAGTGAAACTGGTGGGTGGGGGTCAGGTGAAAGAATGAAGGAATGAAAGAGAAAGAAGAATCAAATGATGAAAGTGCCGTAGTGAATGAAAGAAAAATAATGGAATGGGATGTAACACGAAAAGGTGCAGAAAATTGCAAAAGTAAACTTGACCCCCTTTAAACACACCCCTGCAACCCCATCACAGCAAAAAAAAATGCAACAAAATACTGTCAGTGAGTAGGTGAATATGGGAGGCAGAAAGAGAGAGAAGGAAAAAAAATTTGGAAGATGTGAAAGAGAAATAAGAAAGAAAGAGCAGTAAGGTAGCAGAATTGTTAGCACAAGGGGCAAAATGCTTAGCAGTATATTGTCTCTCTACACGTTCTGGGTTCAAAATTTGCTGAGGTCAACTTTGCCTTTCATCCTTTCAGGGTTGATAAATTAAGTACCAGTGAAACACTGGGGTCGATGTAATCGACTAGTCCCCTCCCATCAAAAGACCAGGCCTTGTGCCATTAGTAGAAAGGAATATTTAAGATTGTCGTCATTATCGTCGTTTTAATGTCCACTTTTCCATGCTAGCATTGGAAAAGATTAATTTTGTTGGGGGCAAAGTTTCTATGGCTAGATGCACCTCTTGTCACCAACCTACAACGGTTTCAAAGCAAGGTACTATTTTCCCCTAATCCGTCAAACAAGGACAGCTCAATGTAGTGAAACGAAAGAAAAATAATGGAATGGGATGAAAGAGAAAAAGGTGCAGAAAATTGCAACAGTAAACTTGACCCCTTCAAACACACCCCTGCAACTCATTACAACAAAAAAATGCAACAAATACTGTCAGTGAATAGGTGAATATGAGAGGCAGAAAAAGAGAGAAGGAAAAAAAATTTGAAAGATGTGAAGGAGAAATCAGTATGTTTTTGTAGAAGATTGCAAGCTAACAACATCGTTTGTATGACAGTGACATTTGTTTACAATTAGCATACAATGTGAAGACAACAAACACACACACACACACACACATGCATACATACAGGCTTACCATACATACTAGTTCCACTAAGACAGTCCTGGTTTGAAGGGTCTGTCTGGTTAGCAAATTTGTCCCATTTGACACTAAAATGTTCCAGAAATCCATAGTTAGGGAACAAAGATTGAAATTCTAAGAAAATTAAAAACATAAAAAATGCTGAAATTGGCAATGAGTCCCCAGCCTTGCTATGCACAACTTAGACACTAACAAACATACTCATACAATAACTTAGTCAAAGCTAAACACTGTTTCTTTGCCAGAGGTCCAGCAAGCATAGGATGTACCTACACCAGTGTTTCTCAACCTCCTTGCCCTTGTGTAATCCTTAAAATAAATTACATGTCTCAAGGAACCCCTGCACAAAAAAAAAAATTATATACCATATCTTTCTCATATTTTTTCATTGTAGTACACATGGTGAATATCATACATATACACATATATGTATATATATAAAAATATATCCCCAATGGTTGTTATATTTTTTCGATAACAATAGGTTAGATAGGAATGATATCTATATTACAATAACCAATAGTATGTTGTGCATGTATAGATGTATAGTAATAGTACAATCATGAAATTAGCATTAGCTTATCTCATTCTTTCTCATGGAACCCTAGGGTTCCAGGGAACCCCGGTTGAGAAACGCTGACCGACACTGTAACAGCATTCTTAAATCACAAGTAGGAAGGTATTTTAATTCAAAAATATTTTTCTTATCCCTCGATTCCATGATTAAAAAAATAACTTATTCTTGAGATTCAGAATATGTTAAATAAATTAGTAAAAGTTTATAGTTTTCCTACCTTATTTCTTATGAATAAACACCTAGGCATGCTCTAACTCTCTAACAGTTCAGAATCATCATCATCATCATCATCGTTTAACGTCCGCTTTCCATGCTAGCATGGGTTGGACGATTTGACTGAGGACTGGTGAAACCGGATGGCAACACCAGGCTCCAATCTAAATTTGGCAGAGTTTCTACAGCTGGATGCCCTTCCTAACGCCAACCACTCAGAGAGAAAAAGGATGTGCATCACAAATAAATAAAATTAGGTTATAAACATTCTTCCTTCAAACACTCTACCTATGTTACATATCATTTGAAGGTTGTCCCAGCCTAAGACTAAGGTAGACGTACGACTACTTCGACAGAGGTAGACCTAGAATATATAAAAGATATATGTGTGTATGTATGTACATAAATATAATGTATGTATGCATATAAAATATGTATACGATATGTAGTTTGTGTGTGTGAAAATATATTTATACACACACACACACACACACACACACACATACATACACATAGATATATATTCCTCTCACACATACTGCTCTGTAGAATTCTTTAACAGAGAAATCAGTTGTTCTTTTGTCTTCAGAGACTGAAAGGTGAGGATTGGCGACATTCATGCCTTTGACAAAGGTTATCAGCAGGATAAGTCAAATAGTTACATCAGGGAAGTGAACTTGTTTTGCAGACTTGGCGAGCTGGCAGATTACGCACATATTATGTGTGTATATGTATTCTATATATATATATATATATATATATATATATATATATATATATATATATATATATATATATATATATCATCATCATCATCATTGTTTAACGTCCGCTTTCCATGCCAGCATGGGTTGGACGATTTGACTGAGGACTGGTGAAACCGGATGGCAACACCAGGCTCCAATCTAAATTTGGCAGAGTTTCTACAGCTGGATGCCCTTCCTAACGCCAACCACTCAGAGAGTGTAGTGGGTGCTTTTACGTGTCACCCGCACGAAAATGGCCACGCTCGAAATGGTGTCTTTTATGTGCCACCCGCACAAGAGCCAGTCCAGGGGCACTGGCAACGATCTCGCTCGAAAACTCTACAAGGCCAGTCAGGCGGTACTGGCAACGGTCACACTCAGGATGGTACATCTTATGTGCCACCCGCACAAGAGCCAGTCCAGGGGCCCTGGCAACGATCTCACTTGGCTTGCCGGGTCTTCTCACGCACAGCACATTTCCAAACGTCTCGGTCAGTAGTCATCGCCTCGGTGAGGCCCAATGTTCGAAGGTCTTGCCTCACCACCTCAGCCCAGGTCTTCCTGGGCCTACCTCTTCCACGGGTTCCCTCAACTGTTAGGGAGTGGCACTTTTTCACGCAGCTATCCTCATTTATTCTCACCACATGTCCAAACCAGCGCAATCGTCTCTCTTGCACACCACTACTGATGCTTCTTATGTTCAGCTTTTATATATATATATATATGTGTGTGTGTGTGTGTGTGTGTATTACAAATTAAAAGGGTAAAGGATTATCAATTTATTAATTAATAAATCAATTAACAATTAATAATTTTTACCAAGCCCATCGGTATGAAAGCACCATTATTGGTGGAGAACTTATTTAAAAGCTCATATATATTTATATACATAATTAAGGGATCAGCATAGTCAAATTTACTGCTGGAATACAGTATTGATGAAGGAAATTGAGTATCAATCATAATCCAGGAACGCGTCTACTGTTAACCTTCGGAATGGTTAGTTTTTCATTGTTTTTTTCTTCTTGTTTTTGCCTTTGCGAGTTACAAGTGATGCTATCTGTGGGATTCTCAGCTTTTTTAGCTGCTATTTCTGAACTTCGGTATATGGTGAAGCAAATATTTGCTGATCCCTTAATTATGTGTATATATGTATGTATGTATGTAAGAATTAGAGATAGAAACAGAAAAACATGTATATATCAATGTGTATGTATGTGTGTGTGTGTGTATAAATATATATATTTTCACACACACAAACTACATATCAAATATACTAAACATAGAAGTGAGAAGACTAGGGTTTAGCTTTTTTCAGTCTCTTAAGCTAAACTGCTAAGTTACAGGGACAGAAACAATACACTGGTTGTCAAGTGGTGGTGGCAGCGGTGGCACAAACACACACACACACGCACACACACATACATACACACACACACGTGATGGGTTTCTTTTAGCTTCCATCTACCAAATCCACTCACACGGCTTTGGTTGGCATAGGGGCTATAGTAGAAGACACTTACCCAAGGTGCTATACAGTGGAACTGAACCTGGAACCATATAGTGGGAAGCAAACTTCTTACCACTGACACTACACACAGATATATATATATATATATATATATATATATATATATTTATAATGTGGAGGTGCAATGGCCTAGTGGTTAGGGCAGTGGACTCGCGGTCAGAGTATCGCGGTTTTGATTTCCAGATCGGGCATTGTGTGTTTACTGAGCAAAAACACCTAAAGTTCCACGAGGATCCAGCAGGGGGTGGTGGCGACCCCTGTTGTACTCTTTCGCCCCAACTTTTTCTCACCCTTTCTTCCTGTTTCTTGAGTAACACTGCAATGGACTGGCGTCCCATTCAGCTGGGGGAAACACATACACCATAGAAACCGGGAAACCAGGCCCATGAGCCTGGCTAGGCTTTAAAAGGGCGCATGAATAAAAAAAAAATATGTATATATATATATAATATAATATAATATAATATAATATATATATATATATATATATATATATATATAAGTATATATAGTTTATGTATGTGTGTGTGTGTATAATACGAGTTTAATATAAGTACCCATGTAATTCCTCTACTGCAACAAACTTGTTCTGGTCCCTTCTTTGATACTTTAACCTCTCTTCGGTTAGCATAAAGCTGTCCCCTTCTCTATTGTAACCCCACTAAGTTGAAGGGGAACTTAGTCTTGTGAGTTGCATGCCAACTTCATTAATGCTGTTGTCACAAAAAAAGATATCCAGGCATAGAAAACATGACCAAGCAGACACTGGAGTACAATGCAGTCCTCAGATCCAGCATGGAAAATGGACATCAAAGCATGATGAAAATTGTGATTATATAGATATATATATATATATATAGAGAGAGAGAGAGAGAGATAGATAGATAGATAGATAGATAGATAGATAGATAGATAGATAGATAGATAGATAGATAGATAGATAGATATAGATATATAGAAAGTGTATGATTAATTTATGGAATGAAGTTCTACAAATTCAATCATATTTGTCAAAAATGGAGGAGATAAGATGTTAAAAAGTTGTAACAAGTTTAATCATGCATACAATTGTTTCGTACATAGATATTCATATTTGAATTTGGAAATTATCATAGTACTCATCAGTGCAGAGAAAAAATACTAGGAAGTTGGATCTATGAGTTTCATGTTTATCTGCTCATTTCTATGTGTGATGAGTGATGGGAGTCATGCCAATTATTAAACCACAACTTGTTACAACTTTTTAACATCATATCGCCTCCATTTTTGACAAATATGATTGGATTTGTAGAACTTCATTTCATAAAATAATCGTACACTTAATATTCTAATACTACTTTTCATGTCTTCACCAACTTAAACCAGTAAACTCTCAGCAAAGTATAAAGAATCAATATCAGAAATCTTTTTGGAAATCACTCCAATTAAAGGATGAATCTACATTCAACCTTTTACACATGTATATGTGTGCATATGTATGTATACATACATATATATATGTCAGTAAATAGTGGGATTGTGTTAACCGCACGTGGAGAAATAATAGGAAAATGAAAAATAAGGCAGAATGCTAAACTGGAAGCATATTTTAATAAAGATTTCTAACCGGCTTTCATTGCGAAGCATATTTTCAAGAAGAAGGAGAATGAAAATGTTTTTTACAAAGAAGTACAAAAAGAAGAAAATTATAATAAAAAAAAATATATATAAAAATAATAGATAAAAAAATAAATATACCAATACATTATATTGTCTTTGAACTTTTGAAGTTCAATGGTAATTCATGTATATAATGGTTGGAAAAATAAGGATGCATGAGAATTGAGAGTTGTGTTAGGTTTTAAAAAAGGGTTAAAAGTTTGTGTTAAGCAGGAAGTGTGATGTCAAAACAGGAAGTGTGTGTAAGGGGAGACAAATCTTTTTAGTTGGAGTTATGAACTCTTTTTCAAACATTTGTCTCCCCTTACACACACTTCCTGCTTAACACAAACTTTTAACCCTTTTTTAAAACCTAACACAACTCTCAATTCTCATGCATCCTTATTTTTCCAACCATTATCTACATGAATTACCATTGAACTTCAAAAGCTCAAAGACAATATAATGTATCGGTATATTTATTTTTTTATATATTATTTTCTTCATTTTGTACTTCTCTGTAAAAAAACATTTTCATTCTCCCTCTTCTTGAAAATTTGCTTCGCAATGAAAGCCAGTTAGAAATCTTTATTAAAATATACTTCCAGTTTAGCATTCTGCCTTATTTTTCATTTTCCTATATATATATATATATATATATATATATATATATATATATATATATATATATATATATATATATAAGTGTTATAATATCCTAACTTATATATATATAGTCCACTCAGTAAGGTAGTTGGTGTTAGGAAAGGCATCCAGTCATAAAGCCTCTGCCAAAACAGACAGTAAAGTCTGGTGCAGTCCTCTGGCCTGCCAGCTCCTGTCAAACTATCCAACCTATGCCAGCATGAAAAATGGGTGTTAAATAATGATAACACACACACACACACACACACACACACACACACACACACACAAGGTGAAACTTTGTTCTTTGGTTATGAGGTTTCAGTTGTTTGATCAACTAAATTATCTACTCCTCATTTAACACATAAGGATACACATGTCTGTGGAATACTCAGCCAGTTAACTTAAATTCTTAGGCAGAATCAGTGTAACACAGTGTGTAACAAAGCTGTACCTTTAAATTACAAGTGCACTGCACCTGATGAACTTCTATACAATTTTCATCTACCAGGCTAACCCACAGTAATAGAAAATAACATCTGTCAAAGGTGCTATGGAGTAGGACTGAACCAGAGACACCATGATTGCAAAGTAAATTGTTTGCCCATTCAGCTATACTGCACTTAGACACACACACACAAACACACACACACACACACACACACATGAAAACACACACACATGAAAACACATACACTCATGTGTGTCGATCTGCATCCACACTTATGTTTATATTGGTTTGTTAAAACCAGTGTTGTGTTTAAGTCATATCCCATTATGTACTATCATTTAGCAATTCATCAAACACAGATCAATAAAATAAGTGATCAGCTATAAACCCTTGAAGGTGGTACCCCTAGCATGGCCACAGCCCAATGACTGAAGTCAATAAGAAAAAAAAAATGGTGGGGGGGTGGACTGTGACAAAAACAAAATCCAAAGACCCAGTTTTCAGTGATGGTACCAACAATGTTTGATAGGTGCAGGCATGGTACAAGCATAAATGTGGCCATGTGGTAAGAAGTTTGCTTCCCAACCATATGGTTTCAAGTTTAGTCCATCTGCATGGCACCTTGGACAAGTGGCTTCTTCTATAGCCCCAGGCCAACCAAAGTCTTGTGAATGGATTTGGTGGGTGGAAACTGAAAGAAGCTTGTCATATATGTATGTATACACATATGTGTGCACATATATGTTACTATCTCCTTGTGATAGCTGTAAACAAATGTCACCACCATGCAAGCGGTGTCCTTCAATTCCAATCTTCTGTGAAAATACACCTTGTCATGGGCAAATATTATCTTACTTAAAAACAGGTGAAGGGCAACATGAAGGGCATCCAGCTGTAGAAAATCTGCCTCAACAAATTCCATCTGACTCATGCAAGCATGGAAAAGTGGACATTAAAATAATACTGCTGGTGATAATCTAATATGTTGCAACATGTTAAATTTGCAAGAATTTGGGCTAATACTCTACATGGTGATATTCTACAACAGATGAAATTCTATTTTCAGTTAAGTGAAATTCTATTTTCCACCAAGGTTGACTTTGCCTTTCATCATTTCAAGGTTGATCAAATAAGTACCAGTTGAACACAGAGATCAATGTAATGGACTTAAATCTCCCCCAAACTTGCTGGCCTCGAACCAAAATTAGAAATCATTATTAAGGATTGTATTAAAAAAAATTGTTAAAACATTTTGTGTATTGTAGAAGTAAAACTTATTGCACATAAATTTTAACAACAAAATCTTTCGTGGACCCCCCAAAGGTCATAAGGACCCAGTTGAGAATCACTGGCTGAGAGAGTCAAAACGAACACTGTAAGATACGATATACAAACAACCCAGTCTGGCAATTGAACCTGAAATGTGATAATTCTGAGTCCAAGAGATTAACCACTAGGTCATTGCCTTCCAAAATGCTAATAATACATAACCCCCACAAAGACAGAGAGAGGGGGAGGAGTAGTTCATGACCTCACTCTAGCGATGAGGATACCCTAATCAAGTAGATAAGTACTATTAGAGTCAGCAAAGAGGAAGGAGTGTGAAGTGAGCCACCTCACACTGCTCTCAGCCCTCAGACAGTTAAGTGGGGTGTGGACAGAGGGAGGGTGGTAGGAAGAAAGAACTTTTAGATCTAAGATAAGGACAGAGAAAGTACCTAGAGAAGTACTAGAGAATAAGGAAGTCAGAGTTTTGAGAAAAACCTGTTTCAATAAAGGGATGGTGTGAAGTCCTTCAGCCTAAGCATTTCCTCGTATAAAAATCTACATATGGCTGAATGGTTAAGAAACTCACTTCCCAACTACATGGTTTCAATTTCAATGTCACTACACAGCATCTTGGGCACTGGGCTTGTATCTGCTACTATACTTCCAGGCCAAGTAAAGCTTTGTTAGTGAATCTAGATGGAAATTGAAAGAAGGCTATTGTGTGTGTGTGTATCATCATCATCATCATCGTCATGTTTAACATCCGCTTTCCATGCTAGCATGGGTTGGACGATTTGACTGAGGACTGGTAAAACCAGATGGCTACACCAGGCTCCAATCTGATTTGGCAGAGTTTCTACTAGAATAGAGGCAGCTGACGAAGGATTAATTCCAAGTGGCTATCTGTTTTCCTATGTGTTCGTTCCGTGATCTGTAGTTCATTGTTCTAACGTCCTGTACCCTGATATGCATCTATATACACATGTAGATGTAAGTATGTACATATATGTGTGTATACATGCATATATATTCTTTGTATTATATATATATGTGTGTGTGTGTGTGCCTGTGCATGCATACAGGTGAGTGTGATGTGTCTGTATGTATGTATATAATTTGTGGGCAGGGTAAAATCCAAGTTGTGTCCTTTTGAAATTACATTTGTTTATTTCAGTATTGCAATCTAGTAAACTTTCTGTTTTGATTATATATGAGAGGGGGCGCTGGAAAATTCCTGGCTTTGGGTTCAAGAAAATACAGGAGAATCAGGTAATTATGGTATTATTCAGTATATTCCCCTCTAACATTCATACACACACATACTGAAGAGGTCCTTCAGTTTTTCTAAACCCTGTAAAAGAACTTGGAAAAGAACTCAGAAGGTTGGGTCCCAAACCAGACCTTCCTTCCGCAACACCCTTAAAGCTAGGAACTTTTCAACACCCCCTTGTGTATGTAAATATATATATACGCACACACACACACACACACACACACATACATACATATACACACACATTATGTATGTATGTGCCTATACATGTATGTGTCTCTCCTTGTCTTGACATCAGCCAATTGTTATCAACAATCTTCATCATCATACAAGTGTTGTCATTTGTTTGCAATCTTCCATGAAAACATGTCTGGTCCAGTCCGGTCTGGCCATGGGGAAATATTACCCTACTTGGAAACAAGTGAGGGTCGGTGACAGGCCACAGGGAATTTGCCTCAACAAACTTCGTCCAGCTGGGGAAAAACAGACATTAAACTGATGATGATGATTTTATATACATACATACATACATACATATATATATATATATATATATATATATATATATATATATATATATATATATATATATATATACACACACACATGTATATATGTATATATACACACATTTATGTAGTCTGAGAGATTCTTGATTCGGTCATAGGATGGTTTTCCTCCCCGGTCAGCATATGTGTATACATTTGCACTCTTTCTACACCACAAGGAGCATTCTACTCCTATTTCTAGCAACGTAGGTGTGTCGGCACCCTTTGTCACATTTAGTGATACCTTTATGATATAATATTGCACCTACCTAGATACATTAATTTATATATATAATTATATACAGACAGACAGATGGATGGATGGATAAACAGATAGATATATATATATATATATATATATATATATATATGTGTGTGTGTGTGTGTGGGTGTGTGTTTCCATACACACACATTCTATAATCATCAAGATACCGTTATGTCTTCTAATGACGGCTGGAATGACAAACAAGATAAACAGCAACAACACTTGTTAATCCATAAATGCAATGTGTATCAGATACTGTATATTGTACACATACACAAAACTCACACACAGAGGGACACACACAGGCACACGTACATAATCACATACATATACAGTATACAGGATTAAGGAAGGTGAAAGTATGATAGAAAGACAGGTGCCTTACTGATGAGAAGATCCCAGTCAGAGAGGCAGAGAGAAAGAGAGAGAGAGAGATTGAGAGGCACTGCCCTCAAGGTACAAGGTGAATATAAGAGAGAGAATAGGGATGAAGGAAGAGAAAGGATGGTTGGGGTGCATATGAGATGATAATGATGGTGATAGTGATACAGCACTCCATGCAGCCAACCACACACACACACACACACACACACACACACATGCCTATACAGAGCCACATTCATGCAGAGAGAGACATACATACACACACTTATACATGCAGCTAATATAGAGCTGACAAATGAACAAAAGAGAAAACACTGCACAGGTTATATCCATTGTGTTATCCCTGCTTATAATTATATAACTCTAAGTACTTTAAGGCCTGTAGGGTATATGCATGCACACTTCTGCATGTATGTGTACACATGTGTGTGTGTGTGTGTGTATTATCTTATTCATGGGTCTAGGCTACTATTGGTTTCATGTAAAAGGAAGTCCCTCAACAATTATCAAGTTTATTACATGGAACATCAGTGTTGATCTCCATTTTAGATTAAAACATGGAAAGAAAAAAGGAACACTCATTCTCATTGTTCGATATTAACATGTGTGTATGATACGAGAGTCTGTGTGTGTGTATATGTGTATACATGTATATATATGCATATGTATGTGGGTAGGTACGTGTGTGTGTGTGTGTGTGACCATTCCATTTTTTCTTACATGCAGGGAAGCCAGAGCAATATTAGCCAATGTGTTATTTTCTTAGATGGATTTATGCAGCATGAAAGAAATTAATTTTGCTGGTATTTTTAGCAGGGTGAGCAAGTATAAAAAGGCATCCCTCTCTGGTTCTTGTATATGAAAGTGTCGCACTCAGAGTTATAGAGGAGAGGCAGGTTAGGACTTCTCTTTAAGGACAGAAACTACATTAGTCCGAAGCACATGGCTCACCCTTCTGCAAGACTCAAATTGGAATATGAATCACATACCTGAGAAAGTATTACTGCAACAGACACATACATCCTGGGACTGACCTTGAGATGATACTGTTACTCTCACAAACACACACACACACATCCTGGGCTGAATCTGAGATAGTACTGCTGCTACACACATAAACATACTGGGGTCTGAGATAGTACTGCTTTTATACACACCAATATCTTAACATCTTTGGGTTTTAGATACTTCAGTTCCCAAAGAATTTTTGATATTTAACAAAACTCAGGTGAGGACAACACTGAAATAGTGCTTTCAGTTCTGGAATGGTGCTGCAGCCCCACACATACATCTTAGACTGTATCCAGAAAAGGACAAATCTAGGTACACATCACTTCCCATGCCTTGGGGACAGCAGAGTCATCTGGGACATTTTATGTGAAGTTTACTCTGAATTGAGTGGACTACTCCATTATTGGGGATACTATTTTATTAAATATTCACTTTTCTAATTTCTATACCGCCTGTTGCCAGTACCGCCTGACTGGCCTTCGTAGGATTTTCGAGCGAGATCGTTGCCAGTGCCCCTGGACTGGCTCTTGTGCGGGTGGCACATAAAATACACCATTTGAGCATGGCCATTGCCAGTACCGCCTGACTGGCCTTTGTGCGGGTGACACGTAAAAGCACTCACTACACTCTCTGAGTGGTTGGCATTAGGAAGGGCATCCAGCTGTAGAAACTCTGCCAAATCAGATTGGAGCTTGGTGCAGCCATCTGGTTTCACCAGTCCTCAGTCAAATCGTCCAACCCATGCTAGCATGGAAAGCGGACGTTAAACGACAATGATGATATATATCCTTTACTGTTGTCGTCTCCCCTTCATCAATGAAATCCCACCTGTTTTGTATGTTGTGTTTCTTCCCTTGATATTATCTTCCATGTCTTGGACCCTCATAAGCCAATAAACGAGATTATTGTTATTATTATAAATTACCATTATTATTATTATTATTATTATTATCTTTTACTTCTTTCAGTCATTTGACTGTGGCCATGCTGGAGATTTTAGTCAAACAAATCGACACCAGCACTTTGATTTTTTGTTTTTAAAGCCTAGTACTTATTCTATCAATCCCTTTTTGCTGAACCGTTAAATTATGGGGTCATGAACACACCAACACCAGTTGTCAAGTGATAGTTGGAGACAAACACAGACATAAACACAAACATATATAGATGACAGGCTTCTTTCAGTTTCTATCTATCAAATCTACTCACAAGGCTTTGGTTGACCCGAGGCTACAGTAGAAGACACTATCCCAAGGTGTTGTACAGAGGGACTGAACCCAAAACCATTCGGTTGGTAAGCAAGCTTCTTAACCACACAGCCCCACCGGTGCCTATATAGTTGTTTAAAAAAACCGTCTCCATTACTTTTGTAATAGGCACATAGAACTAACACATAGCCATATCTCTTAATACATGCCTCCAATAGCTACCAATAAAGATAGCCATGGGCTAATTCTAGACAAGAGTAACACTACGATCTGTAGAATATTGATATAGCATTTTCACATAGCATTTATTTATTGTCTTTTATTTTTTACTTACTTCAGTCATTGAACTGCAGGTCATGCTGGGGCACCACCCTGAAAAGGGTTTTTTTTAGTCAAACAAATCAGCACCAGTACTTTTTATTTTTTAAAGTACTGGTTCAATCAGTTTCTTTTGCAGAACCACTAAGTTTAAGGACATAAATAAATAAATAAACCAACATCTGGCTGTCAAGCAGTGTGTCGGTGGAGCGAACAGAAACACAATGATGCACATACATTGATATATACAAATGTGTGTGTATGTGTGTGCACACGAGCGCATATATACATATAGTTCCAATTTACAGAAAACAAGATGAAGACAGGTGAGGGAACAACAAGCAGGTGCATTAGTTTGACCCTTAGGAAGAATGGAAAAGCCTTCTAAGTTTTGAGTTTATGTGTTTCGACAGAAAGGAGTGAGAATGAAATAAAAACAGAGAGAGAAAAAAGATCTGTAGGGATTAACGGGTCAACATGATGATATATATATATACAAATATATATACCATCATCATCATCATCCATGCTAGCATGGGTCGGCCGATTTGACTGAGGACTGGCAAGCCAGATGGCTACACCAGACTCCAATCTGATCTGGCAGAGTTTCTACAGCTGGATGCCCTTCCTAACGCCAACCACTCAGAGAGTGTAGTGGGTGCTTTTACGTGCCACCGGCACGAGGGCCAGTCAGGCGGTACTGGCAATGGCCACGCTCCTAATGGTGTCTTTTACGTGCCACCTGCACAGGAGCCAGTCCAACGGCACTGGCAACGACCTCGCTCGAATGTTTTTTTCACATGCCACCAGCAGAAGTGCCAGTAAGGCAACGCTGGTAACAATCATGCTCAAGTGGTGCTATATATATATATATATATGTATGTACATGACGGGCTTCTTTTAGTTTTTGTCTTCCATATCCACTCACAAGGCTTTGGTCAGTCTGGGGTTATCATAGAAGACACTTGCCCAAGGTACCATGTAGTTGGACTAAACATGAGACCATGTGGTTGAGAAGCAAACTTCTTACCACACTGCCATGTCTGTGCCTATAGAGCCACAACTGCACCTCTCTTGAAATGCCCCACCCCCCATGAATTCAAAAATTCTTTAATGTTTTCATCTAAGTTTTCCAAGACATACTACACTAAATCCATTTTGATGTAAGAAACGAAATTCTTGATGTATTTCTCAAACCAATTGTAGATCTTTTGTGGCAAACACATCACAAATTGGTCCTGCCAAGAGGCCAAATAATTGTATATATGTGCTTCAGACACTGTGACGCCATTCGTTGCCTTAAAGAGACAAAGTCAAGTATTTTTCTTTTCTTTCTCTTTTTTTCTTTTATTTTACTTTTTCACCTGACTATTGAAAGGAATTCTGGGAAGACTTAAACTGTTTTGTTTTTGTTTTGTTGTTTTTTTTCTTTCAGTTTGAGATAGGAGGAAAGAGGAGGAGGAGGAGGAAAAGAAGAAGTAGGAGGAGGAGGAGGGGAGTAGAGAGAAGGAGAAAGGGCGGGGAAGCTCCTTAACCTGTTCCATTTCGTTTTGATTTACTTCAAAAGTCTCCTTTGCTGCCACAACTGTCATGGCTGCCCTCTGTCATCACAGCCATGACCACCAGCAATGCTTATCATCATCATCATCATCATCATCATTGCTACCATCACAACTGCCACCACTTCCACAGCCACTACAACCTCCATCCATCATTGTGACCACCACTACCACTGCCTTCATCACCATCATCACCACTACTACCACCACCACAACCACCACCACCACTGCTGTCATTGTCATTCATTACAATGTCCCTCCCCCACCACCACCACTACTACTGTCAAAACTATTCTTACTGCTAGCACAATCATTACTATCATCATTGTAACTACCACCAATACTACAACCTCCAAGACCATTTACACCACCAATACAACCATCACTACCATTACTACAACCACTGCTACAACAACCACAACTACTGCAACAAATGTTGCCTTTACTTTCACCACCAGCACAACCACCACTGCTGCCATCATTATTACTACAACCACCACTACCAATACTACATCCACCACAACCATTGATATCATTATCACAGCCATCATGATCACCACACACATCATCATCATCATCATCATCATCATCATCACAACCACCACCACCACCACTACCATCATTGTCATCACAAACCCCCAATAATCATGAAAATCATTGATTAGAGAGGAGAAAATTTACACAAATAAAATAAAGTGTGTGTGTATGTGTGTGAAAGAGATAGCATGTATATGTGTATGCGTATGTGTGGACATGTATGATTGTTTGCAGTATGTGAGGGAGGGAGGGAGGAGGGTCCTGTTCAGAAATGGATTGGTGTGTGATAATGGGGTTATCTCAATAAGATACAGCATGGGATATCTCATGGGAGAAGGGAATGTTAAGTGGAAATTATTAATACCACATTAATCACAACTAATTAGCAGCTTCATACGTAAGGACACACACACCACATACACACACACATATATATACATGCTTCACATACACACATGCAAATACAGACATGTATGCAAGTGTGTGCGTGTGTGTGCATTTACATTGATACAAATGCAGATATAAACACATATATAGGCATGTAGTCACATACATATACATACATACACATATAAACATACACACATGATTACATTCACTATAGATACAGAAGTGGAGCACACACACATGCATACTCTCTCCTTTACTCTTTTACTTCTTTCAGTCATTTGACTGCAACCATGCTGGAGCACCACCATTAGTCGAGCAAATCGGCCCCAGGACTTATTCTTTGGAAGCCTAGTACTTATTCTATCAGTCTCTTTTGCCGAACCGCAAATCTACAGGGGCGTAAACACACTAGCATCGGTTGTCAAGCGATGTTGCGGGGACAAACACAGACACACAAACATATACACATACATACATATATATATATATATATATATATATATGACGAGCTTCTTTCAGTTTCCGTCTACCAAATCCACTCACAAGGCTTTGGTCAGCCTGAGGGTATAGTAGAAGACACTTGCCCAAGGTGTCACGCAGTGGGACTGAACCCAGAACCATATGGTTGGTAAGCAAGCTACTTACCACACAGCCACTCAAATAAATAAATATATATATATATACATACACACATAAACATACACACAAACATATATACATATACACGCAAACATATATATATACATATATGTATATACATACATACATACACACATTGAAGTTGTTTAGCCCACAGTCTGATATAATTAAACAAACTTATATTCAAAGGTTTTTCCAGCCATGACAATCCATCTCAGACAACATTGTTAATCAATGCTGCATGTTTAAGAGAGCAACGTGTGATTTGTGAGGGAAGTTTGTCTATCTTGTCTAGCATGTCCACTGACCACTTACAGGCCTCTCTCAAAGTCACAACATAAATTTATAATGGGAGAAGGCTGAAAGTTTGTTGATGATATTGCTACAGAGATACGATACTGGATAATGTCTGCAGGAAAGGATATTAATGAGAATTATTAATATATTTGTTCATACATTGCATATCATTGCTGCCTTCATCACCATCAACATCATTATCATTCTCTTTATAATCATCATCTTCACCATCATCATAATCATCATTGCCATTATGATTGCCAATGATGATAGCCACCACCAACATATCACCCTTATCATCCACCTCCTCCTCCTTCTCCTCATCATTATCATCATCAGCGATGTTATTTCCTATCCACCCACCCCTAGGCTACCAAGGGTTGGCTGAAACATTTTGAAACAGTATTCAACAGAGGGATGCTCTCTCTGATGCCAACCCTGACTTGTTATTTCTTTATTTTTTTCCAACTAAATCTGTGAGGTAAGAAACTTGCTTCCTAACCACATGATTCAGGGTTCAGTCCCAATGCATGGCACCTTGGGGAAGTGTTTTCTATTATAGCCTCGAGTCAACCAAAGCTATGACTAAATTTGGGAGACTGAAACTGAAAGAAGCCTATTGTGTGTGTGTGTGTCCCCCACCACCGCTTGACAATCAATGTTGGTGTCTTTATGTCTCCATAACTTAACGGTTCAGCAAAAGAAAACAAATAGAATAAGTCACAGGCTTAAAAAAAAAAACTGTACTCGGGTCGATTCATTCAACTAAAGATTCTTCAAGGTAGTGCCCCATCATGGCCACAGTCTAATGCCTGAAGGAAGTAAAAGATAAAAGATATGGGAATTTTATTTCATGTCTTGACATATCAAACAGTTGCCAGATGTTTTGTTTATGGGAGACATCCACACTGTTACCATGGAAACGGAATCAACTAAAAACATGTAGATATTAACTTATACATATGTAAACATATACTGCTAATACATCATCATTGTCGTCATCATCATTATTATTATTATAACATCCACTTTTCCATGCTTACACTGGTCAGATGAAATCTGTTGAAGCAGATTAACTACTACAGCAGGATGCCCTTCCAGTTACTAGCCCACACCTTGTTTCCAAGCAAGGTAATATTACCCCAAAGCTACACATGTTTTTTGCAGAATATTGAAAATTAATGATACTACTTGTATGAAAGTGACATTATTTACAACTATCACATGATGTCAAGACACACATACACACATACCATGTGCTTCTTTCAGTTTCCATCTACCAAATCCAGCCCCAAGGTTTTGGTTGGCCTGGAGTTAAAGCAGAAAACACTTGCCCAAGATTCCACAAACGGACAGAATCTGGGACCATGTTATTGGTGGGAAGCAAACAATCTACATTTGTTCTGTTTTCAGCACCCACCCACCCACGCCTAATGTTTTGCATAAACCACACACACATATATACACATTTTTTTCAACCACATACAACCCATGCCAGTATAGAAAACAGATATCACATGATGGTGATGACACTTGTAACATTATCGGTGACAACCAAACTTTGACTACCCTTGGTGCCATTACATAAAAATTTTGTTTGTTTTTATTTCAGCATTCATATTTGAATTAAATTAAAACATTCAATCATAATTTTTATGTAAATATATTCCAAACACTAAATTAAATAATGACAAAGTTATTAATTATTTTACAAAATTCTACCCTGCCACTCACACACACACACCAAAAGAGAAATTTATTGATTATTGTGAAAATTAATTAAACATACAGGCATTTGTATTTCATTAGAGACACGTTTCTGGACTGTACCCAGTAAGGCCACACAAATGGATGCCTTTCAATCATGAGTGGACATACTATAGCCTCTGGTCCACTAATGTCCTGTATCCTATGTCTTTTCTATCACTACTTTAACCCTTTAGCATTTACATTCTATTAAATGTTGACAATTGACAAGTTCCCTTAACCCCTTGGGGGTTGTTGGGGCGCTGCAGTCATGCAGTGTATCCAGGGCAAGAAAGCTTGGCAGAGCCCATCCCTTTCCAGGATTAACTCCTTTCTACAGCTAAGTGGACTGGAGTAACACGAAATGAAGTGTTTTGCCCAAGAACACAACAGATCACCTGATCTAGGGATCGAAACCATAATCTTACGGTTGTGAATCCAACACCTTAACGACTAAGCGATGCACCTGCACTAGTGGTACTCTGTTCTACAGCTGAACTGAATGCTAAAGGGTTAAACAAGTAGAATATTTAGGCCAGATATGGTTGGTTTAAATGCTAAAAGGTTAATGGCCTCTGTTCCCCAGAGCTGGTTGATCCTACACCTCCATCACTCAGACACCTCTGTCCTACTTGTCTCTCCATGTCTCATCACCCTTGCTGCATGCAGAGATGTGTGGCTTAGTGGCTAGGGTGTTAGGCTCATGATTGTAAGATTGTGGTTTTGATTCCTGGACACATGGTGACACATTGTGTTCTTGAGCAAAATACTTCATTTCACACTGCTCCAGTTCACTCAGCTGATAAAAATGAGTAATCCTGCAATGGACCAGCGTCCCATCCAGGTGGGGAGTTTATATGCCATGAAAACCAGGAAACTGGGTAAATTTTCAGATTAACACCCGCACGATTTTCACTAGGGTGTTAGGATTAGAGTTTAAGGGTCAGGGTTAGGGTTAGGGAATTATGTCCCTAACCCTAACCCTAACACCCTAGTGAAGATCGTGCGGGTGTTAATCTGAAAATTTACCGGAAACTGGCCTTTACGAGTCAGTATGACTCCAGAAGGTAACTTAAGCTTAGCCCTTGCTGCATCCATCAACCCCCAATGCCACATCCTTTCTTCACACACCATCATCATCCATCTGGGATCTTCTCCAAGCAGGTGTTGACCTGTAACAGTTTAAGAGGAACATCAGTACCATCAAAGTCACTGATCTCAAAGGGCCTGCAAAGGTCTTGGGCACTGTCCCTTGCTCCAGATTCAGCAAGTAAAACAGCAACAACAAAAATTAGCAGAGAAAAGTTAAATTTAATTAAGTGCTACAACAATAATGCTTCCACCACCACCACCACTATTTTGATGTTCATCTTGATTTTCCATACTTGCATGTTGAGGCAGACTTTCTAAGACTGGGTGCCCTTCCTGTCACCAACCCTTACCTGCTTCCATGGCCAGACATGTTTTCGTTGAAGGCTGGAAACAAACAACACCGCTTGTATGATAGTGATACTCATTTACAACAACATAATGGCAACACACACACGATGGGCTTCTTTCAGTTTCTCTCTAGCAAATCTACTCACAAGGCTTTGGTTGGCTGGGGTTATAGTAGAAAACACTAGTCCAAGGTACTACATAGTAGGACCTGAACCTGGAACTGTGCAGTTGGGGAGCAAGCTTCTTAACCACTCAGCTATACTTGCATCTTGAACAGTCTTGTAAATTGAGAACATAGCACCGGAAAAATATCCACAAAAATGGACTGAATTACAGAACTGCTAAAGTGCTGTAGATGTCTTTGAAATTGGTATGAATAGTGTGTGCTTACACACTTAATCATCCACCAGCAACGCTTTTACTGCCCATATTTCACAGTTAGACAGTGTAACAATATGCTTCTTATACACACATAACATGTTTGCCATTCTTTCATCTTCAGTCAATCCATGCCTTCTGCATTCACTGCAAAGATTTTATTAACGCATAAAATGTTAATCACACATCTCTACCTTCTGTCTCATCCGATTTTACTGTCCTCACAGAACACCTGCAATCACTGTCTTATGTTTCTCTTCTTGTATAATGTTCTGGTTTTATTATAGCTTTTCCTCACCAGAATTCTCTGTATGTGTTTCACCATTATATAGCATCGCACCTGTATTCTCACAGCTATAGAATAACACACGTCTACGTTTACTGTCAAATAGTACCATACCTCAATCTTGGACATCATACAACACCACACCTCTACTTTTACTGGACATCATAGGTGCAGGCACGGCTGTATGGACTTGGATTCAGTCCTACTCTACAGCACACTTAACAAGCATTTTCTACTTTAGCCCCAGACCAACTAAAACTTTGTAAGTGGATTTGGTAGACAGAAACTGAAAGAAGTCTGTCGTGTGTGTGTGTGTGTGTGTGTCCTACCACTGCTTGACAGCTGGTATCACTTTGTTTACGTCCTCATAACTTAGTGGTTCAGCAAAAGAGACTGATAGAGTAAGTACCAGTCTTTAAAAAAAATAAGTACTGGGGGTCCATCTGTTGATCAAACACTTCAAAGTGCTCCTCCATCTAGAAGGGTTTTAACAAGTGGCTTACACTGCTTCTTATTTCTTTATTGCCTACAAGGGGCTAAACATAGAGGGGACAAACAAGGACAGGCAAAGGGATTAAGTTGATTACATTGACCCCAGTACGTAACTGGTACTTAATTTATTGACCCCGAAAGGATGAAAGGCAAAGTCGACCTTGGCGGAATTTGAACTCAGAACGTAACAGCAGATGAAATACCGCTAAGCATTTTGCCCAGCATGCTAATGTTTCTGCCAGCTCACCACCTTATAGTGTAAGTAGCTTACATTACTTCTACTACTACATTAATGTGGCTGCTGCTGGTCAATGTTGGCCATGCATCTGTAGATGTGTGAATTTGGACCAGATTTTTTTTGTAGGGGGGGGGGGAGACTAGTTACCCAAGCATACAAGTCTTTCACTCCTCTCCATGCTACTGATGTTTCACCAAAAGAAAGTCTGTGATTTGGGGATTGGTACATCTTGGTGCTAGTATCACCACAAGTATTGCTATTAGAATACAAAATCCAAAACAGATACTTCGAGGCATCTCTCCCAACCTTCTAAACAGTTCCACCAGTTTCTGTCACCTGAGATTGGTGCCTTTTACCACTGACCTCCAAAAAGATAAAAGGCAAAGTTGAGTCAGGAAACAGAAAATCAAAGCAAATGTTGGAAGGCATTCTTTGATGACTCTACAAATATAGCACCTTTCTTACATTCGACTCGTGCTATCACATTTATGAATTATTGATTTCAAATTTTGGCACAAGGTCAGCAATTTCAGGGGGAGGGAGTAAATCAATTATTACATCATCTCCAGCATTTAACTAGCACTTATTTTATCAATCCCAAAAGGATGAAAGGCAAAAATCGATCTTGGTGGAATTTGAACACAGAACATAAAATCGTAATAAAATGCCACTAAGCACTTTTTCCAACATGGTAACAATTCTGCCACCTCACTGCCTTACATTTACAAATTATTAGCAATAATTAGATAATTCAACATCAAGTGTTAAATCTGTTGGTGAGAAATTTATCAATAGTTTCACCTGTCCTTCTGAATAGGTGAGATATTCTCCATAATTAACGGTTTTAAATGTTAGCACAAGGCTGATAATTATTAGGGAAGTCAATTATATTCCCCACATTCCCTTCAACTGATACATATTTTATTAATCCTGAAAGGATGAAAGGCAAAGTCAACCTTGGTGGCATTTGAACTCAGAACATAAAGAGTACGAAGAAACGCTGCTGAGCGTTTTTCCTGACACTCCAATATTCTGTCCAAAGGTAGTGTATTTCAACAAAAATATGGTAACAGAAGGTTACCAAGCCACTGAAATGATGCCAACCTGCCTGTGAGCTCCCCTGATTCCATGAGACAATCTTCATGTTTTATAGTGATCTAAAAATCTATCATCAAAATTTCAGTTCAATAATAATGAGAAAAGTTATTTCAATAAATTCTTCATTATTCTCAAAATTAATTAAGCAAAGGCAGCATATTTCAACGGAAATATGGTAACAAAAGGTGCTGATAGAACACATGTCTGTGGAACACTCAGCCACTAACGTACCAATTCAATGAACCAGACCTGTTTGTTTAGTTTCAATCAAACAACTGAAAATTCGATCCAAATATATTGGGTCATCCCATAAATAATGCAGTTTTTTTACACCGTTTATTTTTCAAAATTAAGATAAACAAAGTTCTTTTTTAATCTAAAATATACTTTCCTTCATTTTCTACAATGCTCTTCCATCTATCTGATAGACTTGCAAGGCCCCTCTTCCAAAATTCACTTGTCCGTGACGAAAGATATTCCTCCAGTACTGTTCAGACCTTGTCTACAGAATTCATATTTTTTCCATCCAGATGATTTTGAAAACTGCGGAATAAATGATAATCAGATGGGGCAATGCCTGGCAAATATGGTGGGTGTGGCATCGTTTCCAATTCAAACTGCTCCAGCCTTTGGAATGTCATCTTTGCTGTATGTGGGCGAGCATTATCCTGATGGAAGAACACCTTTTGCCTTGAAACCAAAGATGGTGATTTTCCGATGACATGCAGGTGTCAATGAATGATTGAATGACCAAACCCAAGCTTCTCTGCTAATTCCATGACAGTTACGATGGGATTGTGTTCTACAAGAGTTTGCAGGACGTCCTCGTCGAGCTCTACAGATCTTCCAGGATGAGGCTTGTCTTCTAGGCTGTAGTTTCGAGCTCAGAATTTCTGGAACCACCGTTGACACAGGCTTAAGCTTATTGTCCGGTTCGCATATACTGCATTAATATTCCTCACACTTGTTGCTTTTATTAAACTCATAAAGCAAAATATGCCAAATATGCTCTAAAAAAAAAATAACTGTTAACATCAAACTGCACTCTTCAAAACTTGCACTAAGAATAAGGACAAGGTAATATTACTACATGTTTTTATAGCAAGTTGATGCAGGTCGTTTATCCTGTCCCCCTTCTGACTTTTAATTCATGCAATTAAAAAAAACGTATTTTTTATGGGATGGCTCAATATATTGGAAAAATATAGTAAATTACAGAACAGCAGAACACAGTAGAATTATTACAGAATAACATAGTGTAACATATTATACTGCCATATAGTAAAATGTAGCAGAAATATTCAGATAAGGGTTGTGGCGATCCAGCAGTTTATGACTGCAAACTTTCTCACAACTATGTCACTCTTAAACACATGCAGACATAATCGCAGATAATCTCAGCAAGCTGTGATCTCAGTTTGAACTTGCATAGTCCTTCTCCACAGGCTATCTCATAAACAAGGTCAGTGCAGACAGCGATATAATCGTAATCCTTACCATGGTAGATTTATGCTTAACTGGACAACATCAGATTAACAAACATGGCACATATTTAAGACTGTATGTTGTAAAGCCAGGGTTCTGGGAGTGTGTGAGTGTACATATATACAAACATACATACATACATACATACGCATACTGCAACACACACATACATACATTGCAATAAATATATGTTTATATGTGTATATATATGTGTGTGTGTGTATATATATATATATGCATATACACACACACACACACACACACATATATATATATGGGCAACCTGCAAATAAATTGGATTCGCACACACATACACGAGAAAGTGCATACACATGCATATACTCAAATATATGCATGTGCATACATAACATATACACACATGCACATATGCAAACATCTGTGTTATACACACATACAGTAATGTACACTACACACGCACATACACACAGAGATATATTCATACATATATACCTGCTGTTTCTAGCAGATTGAAAAACTATATGGAGGCACCCTTAAGATGATAACAGTGGTGGTGGTGATGGCAATGATAGTGATGGTGATATTGGTGGTGATGACACTAACAGTCAATAGGGGTGGTGGTGGTGGTTCTGGCACTAATGCCAATGTCTATAGTGATGATGATGATGATGGTGGTGGTGATGGCAAGGATATTAACGATAATATATAATGATGATAGTGGTAGTAGTAATGGCCACAATGCCAATGTCATTGGTAGTGGTGGTAGTGGTATTAATAGAGAAATAGGTGGTGTTAGTGACTGCTATAAATAGCAAGGGCCCACACCCTTAATTGCTGCACCCAATGGTCATCCACCTCAATCCTGCCCAACCCACTGACCTTAATGAGTGCACCCGCACTCCACGATTATCACAACCCACACTGCACCATGGCCACTTTACCCTCTTCAATGCCACCGCCAATTATGTGATGCGATGGCTGACATCAAATAATACAAGGGGAGGTAGGAAGAGAAAGAAATAAGCAAGGCAGAGAGATAGGTGAGAGGAAAGAGAGATAAACGAGAGAGAGAGAAACAGAGGGAGAGGGGAAGCAGGGAGAGAGAGAGAGAAAGAAAGAGAAGCAGAGAGAGAAGAAGGAAAGTTGTGGGGGGACAGATTGAATGACAAAAAGAAGGAAAGACTGAGAACTGTGGCGAAAGGAGCAGGGGGGATTGGTGGAAGTGAGGTAATTTTGAGAGACGGGTGGTGCGGGTCAGTAGGGAAAAGTAGGAAGGAGGAGAAAAAGGAAGAAGAGATGAGGCTTTCTTCAATCAAATCCCCTTAACTAAAGTTTTTAATCCTTGAAATAAAACTAATGGGGTGCAGCGGTGTTAAGGAATCCTCTTTTGTTTTTACCAAATCATCATCACCATTAAATATTAATCTTAGGACAATGATGATGATGATGATGATGATGGTGGCGGTGGTGGTGGTGATATTGATGATAAAGATTATGGTCACAATGATGATGGTATTTACGGTGATGGTGATGGTGATGATGATGATGATGATGATGATAATGATAATGATACATGTCATTGAAAACTGGATTATCTACAGCTGGGATTAGCATTGGATTATAAATCCTCTGAAACGTGATGTAAACACATTAAAATTTGTCTGTGTATGTGTGGACATGTACAATTGTATGCATGTGTTTGTACACAATATCCATACACACAAATGGGTCTGTGTGTAGGTTTGAGTTCGACTGTAGACACTTACATACATATACTCACACCTGCAAAATGAATGTAAGAATATATTGCAATTGAATGTAACACACGTGTATGTATGTATATATATATATATATATATATATATATATATATATATATACTCTTTACTCTTTTATGTGTTCCATGCTGGAGCACCGCCTTTAGTCAAGTAAATCGAATCCAGGACTTATTTTTTGTAAGCCTAGTCCTTATTCTATTGGTCTCTTTTGCCAAACTGCTAAGTTACGGGGACATAAGCACACCAGCATCGGTTGTCAAGCAATGTTGGGGGGACAAACACAGACACACACACACACACATATATATATATATATAGACACACATACGACGGGCTTCTTTCAGTTTCCGTCTACCAAATCCACTCACAAGGCTTTGGTCGGCCTGAGGCTATAGTAGAAGACACTTGCCCAAGGTGCCATGCAGTGGGACTGAACCCGGAACCATGTGGTTGGTAAGCAAGCTAGACAGTAACTTTGTCTGGTGAAGTTAAACTAGCCTCTGACAAATGTGAACACACAGAAACTTCAAAGTCCCTGTCAACCTTTACCTTGTAAAAGCTAAATAATTGTGTACTCTTTTAAAAAGAATTAAACAGTCCAGTTTAATGCAAAATGTTGTTTTTTTTATATAAAGCTTGACATAAAAACAAGGAGTAAATGCCAGAATGGGGCACCATTGCATAGTGCCCTAAATCCCTCCCTCCCACAGCTTTCCAATATCATCCTGAAGGAGCTGAGAGACCTATCATCATCGTTTAACATCCGCTTTCCATGCTAGCATGGGTTGGACGATTTGACTGAGGACTGGTGGACCAGATGGCAACACCAGGCTCCAATCTCATTTGGCAGAGTTTTTACAGCTGGATGCCCTTCCTAACGCCAACCACTCCAAGAGTGTAGTGGGTGATTTTACGTGCCACCAGCATGGAAGCCAGACAGCGAGATGTCTTCAAAACTAAATTGGATCTCCTATTGTCATGAGTCCCAGACGATCCAACTTTACAGCAGGAATGAGGGACAGCAGCATCAAACACCCTCATTCACCAAATGCCAACCACTATGTGATTTTAGGTTTAGTTACACCTTGAGCAAGTGTGTTCTACTCTAGCCTCCAGGTGGATTTGATGGACAAAAACTGAAAGTTAGTTGTGATGCATGAGTATTTGTATGTGTCTTCATGTTGAACATTGCATGATAGCTGTAAACGAGCGTGACTGTCATACGAGCTGTGTCAGTTGTATCACATCTTCCATGTAATCATGGCCAGTTACAGGAATATGTTACCTTCTTTGGAATCGGGTGACAGTTTTGTGACAAGAAGAGTATTTGCCCATAGAAAATCTGCTTTAACATACACAGTCAGAGTGACACAGGCATGGAAAAGTGGATGTTAAATGGCAATGTGTTTGTATGTGTGTTTGTATGCATGTATACATACACGCACATACATACATACACACTCACAATATATATATAGTTTTTAAAACTAGCCTTGTCCACTTCAAACCCCTAGTATTAATTTTATGTACACATATACACATTGTTTTTACATATACATACAAAACAATTTAATTTAATTTCCCACTTCTAGATAACTCTTCAACATTAAGTGAAAAAATAATTAGCTTCTTATGTTTTTTATTGTATCAATTTACATTTTTACCTCTATTAGTTTTGTTTCTAATACATAAATAAGTGCGTATGCACATGCATGTATGTAGTCACACATACACAAACACATCTATGTATCATCATTTAATGTCCATTTTCCATGCTGGCATGGGCTGGATGGGTTGACAAAAGCTGGCCAGACAGAAGATTGCACTGGACCCCTGTTTGTTTTGGCACAGTTTTTACAGTTTGATGCCCTTCCTAACACCAACCAGCCCACAGAGTGGACTGAGTACCTTTTACGTGGCACCAGCACAGACAGGGTCATCAAGTAACTTGCAAGACAAAGATCCTTTGAGAGGGGAAGGAGCATTGGAGGAGGTGATCCTATGTCAAATGATGAAAGGTCAGAGAGACAGAAACAGGTGTTTTGCTGTAGAGGAGGTATATGGTTACCTGGCCAGAGAGAAAGAGAGACAGAGATGTATGTAATATATAAATATATTATATACATATTTTATATGACCATGTATAAAGTATATATACATAATACTCTCACTCCAATACTGTCCATTCGTATTTTTTCCACTAACATTTTCACCATATTAAGTTTGTACCATCCACCATGCAAGGTCTCTTTAGTCTTATTGATGACAAAGCAACCTCTAAAAGGCTGGTGCCTTGAAAAAAATGCACTCTGTAAAGTGGTTGGTGTCAGAAAGGACATCTAGCCTTAGAAAGCAAGTCAAAACCTAGACACTGGAACAAGATGTGGTTTTCTAAGGTTCCTATCAAACTTTTGCAACTCATGCCAACATGGAAAATTTCTGTAAAGTTACCATGAGTATTCAATACTCACAAAAGAAGTTTCACAGAGGTGTGTATATTTTAAACATTACACATTTTTGAGCTATGGTTTCCTCAAATACTATGAAATTCCAGTGATGACTGCCGAGTGCAAACAACTGTACTGAAGCAGTCAACCAGGATACAAAAGTGACAAGAAGTTCTACTAAACATGATTAATATTAATGTTTCTAATTCCTTTGTTTAGAAAACCAAAAGGATGCAAGAAATAAAATAGTACAAGTTGATGGTTAGGAACCCTTCTTCAGGAAGATTTCTTGATGAAGGAGTCTTAACTCTGAAAAATTGAAATACAAAGTAAAAGAACAAACCCACTTGTATTATTTCTTATAACCTACACAGATGCATTTACAAGTATATAGCAGACAATGCTTCATGTAAACTATACTGTTCCA
>NC_142934.1:22344304-22349304 GCF_046866305.1 Octopus bimaculoides | reverse complement strand
ATTAAATTCACTGGAGGGGTGGGAGTTGATGATGATGATGATAATAATAATAATGGTTTCAAATTTTGGCACAAGGCCAGCAATTTTGGGGGAGGAGGTAAGTCGATTACATCAACCTAAGTGTTTAACTGGTACTTATTTTATCGACCCTGAAAGGATGAAAGACAAAGTTGACCTGAGCAGAATTTGAACCCAGAATATGGAGACAAATGAAATGCCATTATGCATTTCACCTGGCATACTAACAATTCTACCAGCTCACCATCTTAATAATAATAATAATAATAATAATAATAATAATAATAATAATAATAATAAAAATAGTAATAATAATAAAGTTGTTATTTTGCCCCAGATCTGTCTTGAGCAAGAAGACCTATGATCTAAGGTAGTCCAACTATGCCCATCCCATCTCTTTTCCAGGCTAGTATATACAAAACTAAAACATTACCTAATGTTGCCTTCTTTAGTCAAAGATGACAGACCTGACTGCTATTTCTAACCAGGCAATCAACCATTAGAAACTGTCTACAATATGGACAGAGAGACAAAAAACCTTTCAGAATGCACTTATTCAGTGCTTAAGAATTGTTGACTATTGCAGTTTTGATGCACAGTTTCTGTCATGTGCAGGATGCAACTGCATCTAGTCAGTTACTGGCCAAGTCCATCATGAAAACCATTTCGACACTTCCATTTGGCCAGGACAAGCAGGCAGTTTTCTTCTGTTTGGTGGCAGGAAGAGAATTGTGTGGTGACATAGACATTTTCTTCTTTATACAAGCCATCATTGACTTCTTCAAGTATCACTTTACTCAAGTGGTGAGGGAGGTGCTGCACTCTACTAAACAGCGCATGAGAGTGGTGAACATGAGTAAAGTAATTGTCTCGGTTCTCAGTAAACACCTATAAGTCAGTGAATGTTGGTACTCTGTCACTTACGACGTCGAGGGTTCCAGTTGATCCGATCAACGGAACAGCCTGCTCGTGAAATTAACGTGCAAGTGGCTGAGCACCCCACAGACATGTGTACCCTTAACGTAGTTCTCGGGGATATTCAGCGTGACACAGTGTGACAAGGCTGACCCTTTGAATTACAGGCACAACAGAAACAGGAAGTAAGAGTGAGAGAAAGTTGTGGTGAAAGAGTACAGCAGGGTTCGCCACCATCCCCTGCCGGAGCCTCGTGGAGCTTAAGGTGTTTTCGCTCAATAAACACTCACAATGCTCGGTTTGGGAATCGAAACCGCAATCCTACGACCGCAAGTCCGCTGCCCTAACCACTGGGCCATTGCGCCTCCACAGGTCAATGAATAAGGGCTGGGAACGGGCACTTTACATTTAGCAGTCAGAGTGAACCTTGATCTGTAGGGTTCCTTTAACTGGCCCTTGGCAACTGTTCTTCTCTCTGGAGATGATGCCGTATATTTTGTATATATCTGTTGGTCCTGGGCATGACCTTAAACTGCATCTAGTAAGTGGGGTCCTGGTCCGGGGGTTCCAGGGTTTTGACAAGTGTGGAGCCACCTCTTAACCACTACTGTTCCCAGGGTTAGTTTAGTTGACTATATTTCTTCTTCTTCTTATTATTATTATTATTAGGAACATGCCAGAGATGCATTTCATCATGCCAAAATTTGAAATCATTATCATTATTATAAGTATACTAGTGATGGTAATAAGTATGATGATTATGATGAAATATGAAATACACTACTACTACTACTACTACTACTACTACTATTGCTATGTTGCTGCCAGTAGAGTGGACTGTGGTGTGCAATTATCAACTGCAATCCTAACTTGTTTTTAGTGGACACATCAATACAAAACATTGAGATGTACACAGAGATATTACTGTAATAGTGCCTGCCTCCCACCATCCATCCATCCATCCCTCAGGGTGAAGGTGATGAGAGAGGGAAAGAAGGAGAAGGAGCATTAGAGAAAGAGAGAGGGAAATGAGATAGAAGGGAAGGGGAGAAATATGAATATAGACAGAAAGATATAGAAAAGGTGGGGGTGTCTTAGAAAGCGAGGAGTAAGATAGAGAGGGGGTGTTACAGTGAGAGAGAGGGGGGGAAGAGATGAGTGAGATAGAGGAGTAATGGAAAGAGGGAGAGAGATTGAGAAACAGACAACAGACATAGATAGAGAGAAAAGGAGAAGGAATTTTACAGAGAGAGAGAGAGAGAAGAATGACATAGGGTGGAAAGAGGGGAGTGTTAGAGAAAGTGCAAGAGAAAGAGAAACAGAGACTGAGAGAGAGGAGGACACATACTGCCTCCACCACCACCATACACAGATAGAGGGGAGAGAAAAAGATACAAATACACAACCATACAAAGAGAGAGAGAGAGAGAGAGAGAGAGAGGAAGGGATAGAGAGAGAAAAAGACACACACACACAGAGGTAGATGGGAAGAGACAGAGAGCAAGAGATACACATTCAGATGAAGAAAGAGAGAGAGAGAATTATAAAGAGTAGGAGACAAGTAGAGAAAGAGACAGAGAGACAAGGGCAGGGCATTGGAGAGGGGTTAGTAGGGATAATGGTCATTATGGATAGATAGAATGAGGATTCTGGTTATTACAGAACACACAGTGAAAATCTCATAAACCAGATAGCATAATTTTCCCATGTGATTTTACACGCGCCTCTGTGTGTGTGTGTGTGTGTGTGTTTGGTAACCGACATTACAAAACCAAATCTAAAGGCTTCCTACAGCCAGTCTATCTTGTCCAAGCAATTGTTCCAGATACACAGAAGAAAGCATAAATACATATATACACATTCAACACACACACACACACACACACACACATACATACATACACACTTCTGATATAAGCCCTGCATTCAACATTTTTATGTCTATGTACAAGACAAACAGACAGACAGGCAGAATGGCATGGAACTTCTGGTTTTCCAGAGAGTGGTTGTTGTTGTTGTTGTTGTTGTTGTCAGCCCTAATTGAGTATGTCTATAGTTGATTACATACATTACAGGCATGACCATCCCATCTAAATATTTTTCCAACACAATATATCTAGAGCTTCATTGATTAACATGTCCTTTTATCAGTATGTAATCTGAGGGAGATGTAGCTGCGGTTTTTAGCAGGGCAAGTGACTATGTAGGGATTTTATCATTGTCTCCATGGTGGCATTGGAAGTGGTGACTGGAATTGCCATAAATACAACAGAATCTTGTAGGGGCAGATGTTTGAGGGCCAATTACTATTTAGCTTTACATCAGTTCTAATCAAGAAAACTGAATGATCATGGGGCAAGGATATCCCAACTGTAACATCCCACTTTTTTTTTTCTTTTTTTGCTCTTCAGATAACTTTTAATGTCCTGTTGAAAATTTTTTTGGTCAAAAGTACAGTCTTGTAATGATTCTATCAAAGAACAGAAATGAAGCACAGAGGAAGGGATTAGAACTTGCTCTCTTACATCATAGAGTTTCAAACTCACTTCAAAATTAATGTAAATAAGGTTAGTACAATTCTTGTGATATCAGCTGTTTCAGGAGTGGCTAACAGATACATTCCCATGGGGTTACTGTACAGAAAAATGTAAGAGTTTACCAATGGTATCCTACTGCTTATCTTTTAGGGAGATTTGATTGTTATTTCTAGCAGTTTGAGCAACTATGTACAGCAGTGCTTCTCAACTATTGTACCAAGCTCAGTTTCAATTTAAACAAATAATGCTAGATAACGTGAAGCTGAATACATTTTTGCTCCTTAGAAATAAGATGAGCTGGTCATGGCTTGAATGCCTGTTTGATGTCAACCTGGGGTTAAACAACAGCAACACCACCACCATCTCAATTTTCCAAACACAAAAAAAAAAATGAACAAAGTTAGTATCTAGCATCCGACCTGTGTGCAGGAAGGTGTGCATGCTGCAGTACTCTCAGCACGTGAGAGAACCATAGTGGTGCTGTCATGAAAAAAAGTAATGTTTTGAGCAATTTTGAAACCTGGTGGAATTCATTTGTCTCCAGAATGTCACATAGCCACAGCCAATTATTTTCACAGAGAAAAATTATTGGTCATCCCACCCATAATCCACCATCCATATCTATCCAACAACTCAAACCAATTTTTACAGTTTTCACCTACTCTACCCTAACTTCTCTACTTACCATTCCTCAACACCTATTATATTCACCTTCTAGCTCATCCCCAATCTCTCACTCTCCCATGTACTCTTACAACCTCAACCAACCAGCAATATTAACTTTTCCTATCCCCACTTCTACTCAATTTGTATCCCGAGGGTCCACTCCGACATCTTTTCACACTTATTTTATCTCTTTCCCACTCTATCTCAGTCACTCCCACCCTCTCTTGTATGTGATTAGCCATGTAACTCCTTTACAGCAAAATTCCTTCCTATTCCAGCATCTTTTCTCATGTCCTAGCACAGATCCACCTCCCTCTCTACTGTAGGCTTACTCAATTGAAAGAGATTTTAGTCTTGCAAGCTGCTTGGCTACCTCACTAGTGCTGGTGCCACAAAAAGGGAAAGTGACACCTAGAAATTTCTGTAAATTGGCTGACATTAGGAAAAGTATACAGCTATAGAAACCATATTGGGGTCTGATGCAGCCCTTGGATTGGTCAGATCCTGTCAAGATGCCTCAAACCATGCCAGCGTAAAACATTGATGATGATGATGTGTGTGTGAGTGAGAAAGAGATAGAGATGAGGGGGCCACTCCAGTATAGGACAGGTAGTTTATCACACCTGAAACAACAAAGAGCACAGCTGACCTTGGCAAGGACTGAACTCAGAGCACAGAGAGTCAGAACCAACAGCACAAAATATTCCATCCAATATTCTAATAACTCCCAGCCAAGGACTTTGTGCATGTGTGTGTGTGTGTGTGTGTGTGTGTGCGTGCGCACACGTGTGCATGCATGTCAAATCAGTTCCAATAATGAGTATTCAGGTATTTCATCAATTTAATTAACTCCTCATTAAATTA
>NC_142934.1:22331804-22336804 GCF_046866305.1 Octopus bimaculoides | reverse complement strand
CCAGCTGTAGAAACTCTGCTAAATCAGATTGGAGCCTGGTGTAGCCATCCGGTTTCACCAGTCCTCAGTCAAATCGTCCAACCCATGCTAGCATGGAAAGCAGACGTTAAACGATGATGATGATGATGATGATTCCTCAGTTCTTCTTGCAGTCTTGTATTGTACGTTCCACAGTTTTGTCTCTCCATAACAGAAATGAGGAATGGTGGTATGTCATGTGACTGTCTTAATTTCACTTTCTTTTTTTTTTTTTTGTCATTGCAAAGTGAAGGAGATGGTGAGGTGGGGGTGGGGGTGAATTTCGATGTGTTATTGTTGAGGCAATTAATTTTACGACTCGATGACCATTCATAACTGCTAACGACTCAGTGGTTAGCTAAATTGGAAGATATCACCACCATATCATCAGTGTCATCATCACTATCAACATAATCTTCATCATCATCATCATCATCATCGTAATCATCATCGTCCTCATCATCACCACCATCATCATCACTATAAATTATTATCATAAAAGGGGAGCCAATGCAGAAAGGAACGTCTATATGGCCACTTGACCCGCTAGAAATAGCAGCTAAATCTCTCTCAAACCAGATACCTTACCATCTTCAAGCAAATGATGTTAGATAATGTGAAGCTGGATACATTTTTGCTCCTCGGAAATAAGACAAGCTGGTCATGGCTGGAATGCCTTTAATCATAAGTTTGTTTGATAGGGGCCAACCTGGGGTTAAACAACAGCAACACCAATGTCCCCCCAATTCCCATCAACCCACTGCCACCATCACCACTGCCACCATTTTTACCTTAACCCTTATTTCCATCATTAACCACCCAACTCCAATATTATCATTATCATCATTATATTTACTAATTAATGCACGCTTTTGCACTACCACCACCACCACCACCACCACCAGCACCATCACTTCTATCACTAAAACCCTCACCACCACAAACACCATTCATGCTCCCCCCCCATCCGTATCCACACCACTGCAACCACCACCACCACCACCAGAGCAGCTATCAACACCATCATGAATGCAAACATCAACTACCATCATTATTATTACCACCACCACCACCCTGACAACAACAACAACCAACACTATAACCATCAAAACTACTGCCCTCTTCCTCCCCCCAACCACACAGTGGTAGCGGCGGTGGTGTTGTGGTGGTGGTGGTGGTAGAGGTTTATAATCCCAGATCTATGTGAGAAGATGACATATCCAATATACTGAATCTATGGAAGACAAGATGTTTCATAACAATTGATTGGTTTAACACTGCCTGTGTAGCTGTGCGTGTGTGTGTGTGTGTGTGTGTGGCACGGTGTATGTGTGTAGCATAGCTTGTGTGAATCTGTGTGTAGCACTGACTGTGTGTGCATGTGTAGCACAGCATGTGTGTATGTGTAGTAGTGTGTGTGTGTGTAGCATAGTTTGTGCGAATGTATGTGTAGCACTGTGTGAGTGTGTGCATGTGTAGCACAGCTTGTGTGAATGTGTAGTACTGTGTGTGTGGCACAGTGTGTGTGTGTAGCATAGTTTGTGTGAATGCATATGTGTGGTACTGTGTAAGTGTGTGTGTGCATATGTAGCACAGCATGTGTGAATGTGTAGTACTCTGTGTGTGTGTGCATGCATGTGTTTTGTGGGTGTATTTAGCACATTGTGTACATGTATGGTATTGTGTGTATTTGTGTAGTATTGTGTGTGAGTTTGTGTTTTGTGTGTGTTTGAGTAGCATTGCATGTGTGTTTGTGTATCAAGGTGTGTGTCTATAGTAATGTGTGAGTGTTTGTGTATCAGTGTGTGTGTGCACATGTCTGCATCAATGTGTATATGTGTATAGCAATGTGTGTTTTGCATGTGTGTGTGTGTCTGAGAGAGAGAGAGAGAGAGTTTTGTCAGAGAATTATTCACACATTACTGGCTGGGATTACTAAACAGTAACAACAGCAACAATCACTGCAACAACGACAATAGTAACAAGAACATTTTCAATAACAGACATTTTCACACTAAATCTATATTTACACTTAGATTACACAGTTGAGTAGACAGGAAACTCTGTGTGTGTGTGTGTGTGTATGTGTGCGTGTGCACAGATCTATGAATGTATATGTGCATGCATGTTTATGTTGATGTGTGTGTGTGAGTGCATGTGTATGTATGTGTAAATAAATATATGCATGTGTATGTGAGAATGTATATCTGTATGTGTGTGGATATGCATGGATGTAGATGTTTGTGTGAATACATGTATGTATGAATGAATGTGAATGTATATGTGTGCATTGTGTGTGTATGCATAAGAATTTAGTTTCCTATATATTTCTTAATGTCAGTATGAATGGCAAATCATTTGGTGCAGTTGAATTACTACCGAACCTGTAGCATCAGACATGTGAAGTGCGGCAATATTAAAACATATAATCCTTATTAAACTCTCCTTCCTGTAATATCCCCCCCGCCACACTTCATTAGACATAAAGTGTGGTCATATTAAAACACATAATCTTTATTAACCTCTCCTCCCTATAATGTCCCCCACTTCACAAGACATGTGAAATGTAGTAATATCAAGACATATGTCCTTTATTAACATCTCCTCTCTGTAATATACCCCCCACTTCACAGACATCTCATGTGTAACAATATTAAAGCATACAGTTTTTATTAACCTCTCTTCTCTATAAAGTCCCCCGTTTCATCAGACAGTGTGAAATGTGGTTAATATCAAGACATATTCTTTATTAAACTTTCCTGTCTATAACGTACATCCCACTTCAGACATCTGACATGTAGCAATATTAAAACATATAACTTCTCCTCTCTACAATGTCCCCCATTTCATCAGACAGTGTGAAATGTGGTAATATTAAAACAGTCTTTGTTACCCTCTCTTCTCTGTAATATACCTCATTTCATCAGACATGTAAAGTGTAGTGATGTTGGAACATACAATCTCTGTTAACCTCTCCTCCCTGTAGTATCCCACCTCATTTATTGTCCTTATGTGGAGGCGCAATGGCCCAGTGGTTAGGGCAGCGGACTTGCGGTCATAGGATTGCGGTTTCGATTCCCAGACCGGGCGTTGTGAGTGTTTATTGAGCAAAAACACCTAAAGCTCCACGAGGCTCCGGCAGGGGATGGTGGCGAACCCTGCTGTACTCTTTCACCACAACTTTCTCTCGCTCTTACTTCCTGTTTCTGTTGTGCCTGTAATTGAAAGGGCCAGCCTTGTCACACTGTGTCATGCTGAATATCCCCGAGAACTACGTTAAAGGTACACATGTCTGTGGAGTGCTCAGCCACTTGCACGTTAATTTCAAGAGCAGGCTGTTCCGTTGATTGGATCAACTGGAACCCTCGACGTCGTAAGCGACGGAGTGCCAACAACAACATATTGTTCTTATGTCAATAGTAGAAATACCAATTATACTCCAGTGACAAATATAAGAAATCATTTTTTTTTTTTATAATTCTCATTTTTTTTATAAAGGTAATAAACTGACACACTTGTTAGATTGTTGGAATAAACAATGATTTGCAATATTTGTTTTAGCTCTTTATGTTCTGAGTTCAAATCTTAGAGTGGTCAACTCTGTCTTTCATCTTTCTGGAGTTGAAAAAGCTGGAGAAGAAAAATGACCAGAGGAGGAGATGACTGGAGGAGAAAGATAAGTGGAAGAGGGAGATGATTGGGGGAAGGAGGTGACTGGAGGAGAGAGAAAACAAAATGAACAATAATGAGAAGAGAAAGTGATAGATGGGCAGACAGATGGATGGGCAGACAGACATGGCAGACCTAAAAGGAATAATTAGAAAACTGAAATAATGAAAGGAGGAAATCCTAATCCAGGAGAAGTGAGCAAATGAACTGACTCTTTAATTAATGAGTGGACAGACGCACAGCTTGAGAAAAGGGTGGCAGTAGAGTCAAGGAAAGAGGGGGAGAGAAATTGATTGGTGATGGGGAGAGATGAAGTCTATAAAGAAGATGAGGAGGAAATTAAAACGAAGTAGGGGAGAAAGAGGTGAAAGAAGTTGTGAAGAGAGAGTGGTAAGTAGCTAGAGAATCATACATACAATCAGAGAGAGAGAAAGAGAGAGAGAGACGGAGATAGATAGCTAAAGAAGGAGAGACAAACAAATAGATAAAACAGTTAAATATGGTGAGCTGGACAGACAGAGAGAGACAGACCAACATAGATAGATTGATTGAGTGAGAGAGAGAGCGGGGGAGAAGATAGACAGTCAGACATAGCTAACTGCAGAGAGAAACAGAAGCAGAGACAGCTGATTAGTTTTGAGAGATTGCAAGGGATATAGAAAGCGATGGAGATGGCTGGCAAGGTAGAGCGAGTTAAAGCAAATTACAGCAATGGTTTAGTTTTAATTTCCTGACAAAAGAGACTGAGCAAAGTGCAGTGGGGTCTGAGAGTCTCTGAATGGATGTCTTCATACTGCTAATGCTGTTGGTGGCTTGTAAAGAGCCAAAACTGAAATAGGGTCACAGAAGCATATTCTCATCTGACCCAATAACTGAAGGACAGCCATCTAAACTACATTTGAGGTAGTTGCCCAATTACCTTTTACTAGATTGTAGTTTGGTATTTACAAACCTTGACTGTTGTTCTTACCATCCTTACTGTTTGGGGCCCACAAACATGTGCATCAATGTTTAGTATTTTGATTCCATCAACTTTGTGGGTGTCGTTTACAGTATCACCTTTGCTGGTGTGATCCTAACCTACTTTGCTTAGTTTTCTGGTTTCAGCACAACTATCATTGCTAATTTAGGCCCATAACCACTTTTTAGACTAGGCCCAATCATGTTTATTATTTCATTCCCATCATTTGCGTTGGTTTGGTCTATACTACCACATTTCATGGCTAGAGCCCAACTACCTTTGCAAGTTTAGATCCAGCCTTGTTTCTTTCAGTCCTGTCCTCTATGCTGGTGTGTTCATTTTAAGTAAGTAT
>NC_142934.1:22324304-22326804 GCF_046866305.1 Octopus bimaculoides | reverse complement strand
ACACAAACTCATAGATAACATCCCACTCTCCTCCCCAGAATCTTATCAACCAATCAACAAACAACATTAAGTTTTTCCCAGAATGCTACATTTCAACAAAATGATTAAGATAATAAATATAAAGAAAACAAAATAATTTTAATGGAAAATTTTGGACGAAATGGAAATTGTAACTGCCAATAACTACACAAGACCTACTCTGAAATATTTCTGAAATATCTGAAGATGGTCAGATACAGAGAAATGTGAATCTGTTTGCTTACATATACATTCATATTCCTATACAGTGTGTACAGAAAAATCTATACATATTCATCAATATATGTATATATAAGTATATCTATATCTATATATATATATATATATATATCTCAAGAGAGAGAGAAATAAACACATGATATTATATACATATTTGCAATAAAAAATTAAAAAAAAGGAAAATAGATGTATCACTATCTGCATTTCTAGAAACACGATAATATAAGAACAATGAACATGAACGAGGAATCGGAATCTGTGCCAAGCAATGGCAGTCTCCCAGAAATACTTACAGTCACCATACTTTCTACATTTAATGACAGCATGGGAGAAAACGGTGAAAGAGCAGCACAGGTATTTCGGGCACATTCTTTAATTGTCTCGATGTTTGCTTTGGCTTTCACAGCGGTGGTTGGATTCCTCAGCAGTAGTGTTGTAATTACAACACTGGCCATTGGCCGTCTGATAAAGGATCACTACTACATTCTACTAACTACACTCCTCATAATTGCCATCATTTTCAATGTGATATGGTCACCATTGGAGATCATTTGTCTACTGATGTATCATAATGGTAACACATTGTTCCTGTCTATGAAGGAGACAACACATTCATTATATCTACTCTTAATTGCAACCAAGGCCGGACTGTTGTTTTTGATAGCTCTTTGGTTCTTACTGAGTCAATATGGTTGCTCAAAAGCCTGTCGAAAGTTCTTAGTTTATATTGGGCTACCATTGGTTATAAGCATAGGATTTGCTATTGGTGTTTTGTATGGTGTGCTATCATATTCATATGAACTATCTGCAGATAGTCAATCATTTTATCACATCTTCAATAGTAAGTCTTACCTTATGAAGGTCCTGGTGCTTACCATATTAATTGGCTTATTGTTCATTAAATGCCTTCTGTTTCTGGCAGTAAAACTCAAACAGAAGACAATAGAAAAACCCAGAGCAAACTCTGTAGCTTCCACATCCGAACACTCCATAACCCTACCTACGTTGACTCCAAGTGATTCTGGTGGTGAGTACAAAGAGCTGAAATCAAAACCATTGCGAAAGAATTCCCACCCCCCAAACCAGTTACTTGTAAGCAATAATCCATCGGGTGTGACACAAGTTGAGCCACCAACACATAAGAAAAATAGCTTCAGCTTTAATTCAGGAGCATTCCTGCAAATGTTCGGTCGAAGGCGGCACACAATCTGCCAATTTGGAGAAATTGGTGACAATGGCTACACAGACCACCAGACCCAAGCACAAGGATATCAATATGTCCGGAAGTTTTCGGTAGATATTGCAGCATTGCAGGCCCAATTGGAAGATCCGAAAAGCCATAGCAGTATATCATCATTCAAATCTGCTGAAGATCTGCCTCCAAATCCATTTCAACCGCCAAGTGTTCGGACACCGTCCAGCATCGAGGAAGCATCAACATCATTTAAGTCAATTGGCAAAAAGTCTTCTGTACCACCACGAATCACGGTTGAATCGGTGGTGGAGGAAGAATCGCACCCATCAATCAGCAAGGAGATCCACAACGTAAGCATGACCCAGTGTTACAAGATCTGTGTCATCTTGCTCATCAGCTTCCTTGTTTCTATAATGCCAGTTTATCTAACGGAGGCCATTCGTAGTCTCATCTCTGTGGATTCTTACATCAACAGCCTCATCTGTACCACAGCTCTGTCTGGTCTCTCAACAGTTATCTTCCCCCTCACAGTTATTTTCACAGATGCCGCAGTTTACAAAGCCTTTCGTACTATGCTCAGCCAGTGCTGCCTCGGAGCTGACAAAGACACTGCTCTGAAAGAAACTCAGTCAATGTTACCTTCAGTAGTACCATCAGACAGCAGAATCAGTCAACTCTAGAATATTCTACAAAGATCTTGTAATGTGGTTGGTTTCTCCATGCAGCTCCATCATGGAATCTCAGAAATGTCAACATTTAAATATTAATTTATGTATGAAATATACTATGTCCACATCCCATACTGGAAATATGAATAAAACATTTCATACAAGAATGTATATATATAGATCTGTACGTGCGGGGGTGGGGGTGCATGCGTGCGCTGTAAAAATGGCTGTAAGACCTCATTGAATAAAGACAGTGAGCCAGTTTCAATCCTCAAGTGAGATGCTAACATTCCTTGTGAAAAATTCCCTATATACTTTCATCTTATAAACTCTAATGACAATACATATATATATCTACATATATATATATATATGTATA
>NC_142934.1:22296804-22321804 GCF_046866305.1 Octopus bimaculoides | reverse complement strand
ATCTGGTGGTCAATGAGGAAACTTGGGATAGAAGAATGGCTAGTGAGAGCTGTGCGAGCCATGTACAGAGATGCGGCCAGTAAGGTGAGGGTTGGAAATGAGTACAGCAATGAATTCCGGGTAGAGGTAGGGGTCCACCAAGGTTCCGTCCTCAGCCCCCTATTATTTACCATAGTCCTCCAGGCAATCACAGAGGAGTTCAAGACAGGTTGCCCCTGGGAGCTCCTCTATGCTGATGACCTTGCCCTAATTGCGGAGTCACTATCAGAACTAGAGGAGAAGTTTCAGGTGTGGAAGCAAGGTCTAGAATTGAAGGGCCTTAGAGTCAACCTAGCTAAAACCAAAATCCTAATAAGTAGGAAGGTAGATAAAACACAAACCCCTTCAGGTAGATGGCCCTGCTCAGTATGTAGAAAAGGAGTAGGTAGTAACTCTATAAGATGTACCCGGTGCAAGCTATGGACACATAAGAGGTGCAGCAACATCAAAGGCAGGTTAACTAGCAAGTTAGTTTTTGTTTGTGGCAGATGTTCAGGTGCAATAAAGACTGCAAACAAACAGGAAACAACTTCTATCTCATTCCAGGGTGAAAAACTAGAGGTAGTCGATAGCTTCCGCTATCTGGGCGACCAAGTTAGTAGTGGGGGTGGGTGCGCTGAAAGTGTAGCTGCTAGAATAAGAATAGCCTGGGCAAAGTTTAGAGAGCTCTTACCCCTGCTGGCGACAAAGGGACTCTCACTCAGAGTAAAAGGCAGACTGTATGACGCATGCGTACGAACAACCATGCTACATGGCAGTGAAACATGGGCTGTAACTGCTGAGGACATACGTAAGCTCGCAAGGAATGAAGCCAGTATGCTCCGTTGGATGTGTAATGTCAATGTGAATACCCGTCAGAGTGTAAGTATCTTGAGAGAAAAGCTGAACATTAGAAGCATCAGTTGTGGCGTGCAAGAGAGACGATTGCGCTGGTATGGACATGTGGTGAGAATGGAGGAGGATAGCTGCGTGAAAAAGTGCCACACCCTAACAGTTGAGGGAACCCGTGGAAGAGGTAGGCCCAGGAAGACCTGGGCTGAGGTGGTGAGGCAAGACCTTCGTACATTGGGCCTCACCGAGGCGATGACTACGGACCGAGACCTTTGGAAATGGGCTGTGCGTGAGAAGACCCGGCAAGCCAAGTAAGATCGTTGCCAGTGCCCCTGGACTGGTTCTTGTGCGGGTGGCACATGAGATGCACCATTTTGAGCGTGGCCGTTGCCAGTACCGCCTGACTGGCTCCTGTAGGATTTTCGAGCGAGATCGTTGCCAGTGCCCCTGGACTGGCTTGTGCGGGTGGCACATAAAAGACACCATTTCGAGCGTGGCCGTTTTCGTGCGGGTGACACGTAAAAGCACCCACTACACTCTCTGAGTGGTTGGCGTTAGGAAGGGCATCCAGCTGTAGAAACTCTGCCAAATCAGACTGGAGCCTGGTGTTGCCATCCGGTTTCACCAGTCCTCAGTCAAATCGTCCAACCCATGCTAGCATGGAAAGCGGACGTTAAACGATGATGATGATAATGATTTGTATATATATATATATATATATACACCACTAGGCCCTGTGTGTGTATGTGTATATATATATATATATATATATATATATATATGTCATCATCGTTTAACGTCCGCTTTCCATGCTAATATATTCATCTTTGTGCAGATGAGTGTGTGTTTGAAAATTATGGGTGGGAGGAACTCAACACATATATTGTGAAAAGGTAAGTTTTGGCTTCTAATAAAAGAACATATAAAACCATGTGTTTAAAACTTTGCAAATTTGTTGTCATGGGTTCAGTTCCGTTGCAGGGCACCTTGCGCAATTACCTTCTGCTGCGGGGTGAAGTTGAGCTATATCAATAAAGTGGAATTTGGCAGGAGGTGACTGTGAGGAAATCTGTCCCCCATAAACTAATATGATTGTATGAACATACACACACATACATGCCCACATTAGAAACACTACATGTATATATACATACACACGTACATATGTACCCAAATATAAATATATACACATATACACAAATATACACATGCATACATTACAAACATTACATGCATAAAATACATGTTGTTGTTGGCACTCCGTCGCTTACGACGTCGAGGGTTCCAATTGATCCGATCAATTGAGCCTGCTCGTGAAATTAACGTGCAAGTGGCTGAGCACTCCACAGACACGTGTACCCTTAACGTAGTTCTCGGGGATATTCAGCGTGACACAGTGTGACAAGGCTGGCCCTTTGAATTACAGGCACAACAGAAACAGGGAGTAAGAGTGGGAGAAAGTTGTGGTGGAAAAGTACAGCAGGGTTCGCCACCATCCCCTGCCGGAGCCTCGTGGAGCTTTAGGTGTTTTCGCTCAATAAACACTCACAATGCCCAATTTGGGAATCGAAACCGCGAGTCCGCTGCCCTAACCACTGGGTCATTGCGCCTCCACATAAATACATATATACACACAAATACAAATAAATATATACATACGTACACACATACATATATATACACAATTACAAATGAATATATACACATAATTCATACATCATATGCATACATACATATATATACACATACAAATAAATATATACACATGGTGATTGCCCCATCTTCATAGATGATTGCTGTCTCTTTGTGCTTCATTAATAATGGCATTTCAGACTTGCCCTACATGACCTCTCAGGCAATTATTCAGTCCCACTGCAAATCTGGTTAGGTTTGTGCACATAGCCACCCTTTCAGTAGACGGAGATACAACTGAGGTCACCATAAAGGGTTATCCGTGTGTCACTGGATTATAGTAGTGTTTCTTGACCACATTCTACTTATGGACCCTTCGGTTCCTATTTTACTCAGATGGACCCACCCCCCACCCCCATAGCCATTCAATGTTTAAAAAAATCCCTATTATATTTTTTTAAAATTAAATATTATTAGGAATTGCATAAATCAAAATTGTCAAAATATTTTGTGTATCATAGAAGTATAAGCAATTTATTGCACATACAGTTTAGCAGCAAAATCTTAGGTGGACCCCCCAGTTGAGAACCACTGGATACATCATCATCATCATCATCATCATCATCATCATTTAACGTCCACCTTCCATGCTGGAATGCGTTGGACAATTTGACAGGAGCTGGCCAGACAGAAGACTGCATCAGACATCTGCATCTGTTTTGATGTGGGATGCCCTTCCTTAAAACCAACTGCTCTGCACAGAGGACTAAGTGCTTTTTTACATAACACCAGCACAGGCGAGGTTAGTTTTGTCATGGTTTTTTACAGTTGGATGCCCTTCCAAATGTCAACCACTTTACAGTGTGGACTGGATGCTTTTTACGAGGGTTACCAGCACTGGCAGGGTTGCCAACCAACTTGCAAGACATGGAATCTTTTGAGAAGGGATGGGGACACTGGAGGAGGTCATCTTGTGTCAAATGATGAAAGGTTAGAGTGTGACAGAGAGACAGAAACATGGCTTACTGTAGAAGAGGTACATGGTTACCGAGGCAGAGAGGGTTAACAAGAAAGAGGACAGATTACAGTGATCAATACTTGTACAACACAAATATCACTGAGTCTCCATAATTAGTATCTAGTGAGAGGTCAAAGCAAGAAGACCAGTGATCACATGAAGACATGGGTTTTACATCAGTGACCCTCTCCTAGATGGTTTTACTGTGCATCCTGACACCAACCAAGAAGATTTCTGCATCCCCAGGCTCAGATGGATGGTCATCATATATTCTAGTGAACCTATAACTGGGGTCCTGACAGGGGGCTTCTACCTCAGATCAGAGAAGACTGGGGAACTCTCGAACCAGAGTCCCACAATTGTATGCAGTTTAATGCAATACATACATATGTATATATAAACCTACAGACATACATATATACACATACAGATACACACACATATACATACATAAACAAATATACACATCCATGTATGTAGTTACAATAATAATCAAATTTGAAGTAGTTACAAGGGTTCTGTTGATGAAAGTGGAGAAACATTACTTCAAGAGGAGAGAGAGAGAGAGAGAGAGAGAGTGTATCTGCATACGCATGCCCTCATGTAGTTATGGTTATATGTTTATACACATACATACACATTTTAGTCACATACACACAGATATGACTGTGCATGCAGTAACATAGATGTACACATTCATTTATGAGGAAGCTGAACTGTCAAACATAACAGATACATAAATACATACATACATAGCCATACATGCACATATATACGCATGTCAAATTATCTCACTTTCTCATTCTCTCTCTCTTCATATATTATATATATATATATATATATATATATATATATATATATATATATATACATACATCTATACATTTACACACACGCACATACATGCACATATACACATACAAACACTACACATATTTACACACACACACACACACACACACATAAATATATATGTGTGTGTGTGTGCATATATATATATGTGTATGCATATTCTCACACACACATACACAAGCACACATAATCAGTTGTGCATAACACATGAACACATGCACATATATATGTATATGCATGTTTGTGTGTGTAATATATGTGTAGTGCAATATATGTATATACATACATTATATGTGTCTGGTGTGTGTGTGTGTGTGTGTGTGTGTGTGTGAGTGTATTTTGTTGACATATAACACACCCACATCATTTCATACGTAGGAATGTAAGCATAAAGTGTTTGCACATATAAATTTTATGTGCATGTGTACACAAGCATGTACTTACGTGTGTGTGTGAAAAAAAAATGTGTATGTGTGTGTGTGTGTGTGTGTTTGTGAGTAAGTCCATGTACATATCTATGAGAGTATAGGTGTCTTAGCATTTCGTTGCCAAACAACGGTACCATGTCCACGACAGGAAACAAACAACAATCCGCAGGATCTTTCAGTTTAACCTACAACCATTCTTTAGTTTCTCAGTCGGAAGCTCTCTCTCTCTCTCTCCCCCTCCCTCAAAGTTGCTGTGTCACATCTGTAACCATGGTAACTCGATGACACTTCCTTTAACTCTGCACCGAGCATTGTTAAGAAAACGATGTGACCTTTTTCTTTTTTCTTATGGTTTCACCAAGATGGCAGGGCAAACCCAGCTCCACCCCTGCCCCCACGAACTCTCTGCTGTGCCACCAAGAATAGTGGCAGAGGAGGGAGGGAACAAAAGACCTTGACACAGGACTTACTGCAGAAGGAAGTAACAAAGGAAAAATGGTCTGATTATTTGAAAACTCTAGACTTGCTTTGAATGTTGCAACAGATATTTGGACATGCAGTACAAATATTTAAGGAAAAAAAGGGGGAAAAAACCACCTTATGATTGAACCATAGTGACTGAACCTTCTGTCTCTCTGCAGAACAGAATAAAGAACAAATCAGTTTCACATGTCATTACCAGCTCATCAGAAATATTTACATTGTCCTATATACAGAGGGAGGTGGGGTAAAAGGAGCTTGTAGAAGGCATCTCATTACCGAAAATAGGTGCAGGCATGGCTGTGTGGTTAAGAAGTTCACTTTCCAACCATACTGTTCCCGGTTCAGTCCCAAAATACAGCATCTTAAATAAGTGTCTCCCAATATAACCTCAAGTCAATTAAAAAGCCTAATGAGTAAATTTGGGGTACATATGCATATATACTTGCACTCATACATACATACATACATACATACATACAGTAATCCCTCAACTATCGTGGGTGCTATGTTCCAAAACCTCCCACAGAAATAATTGAAATCTAAAAACATATAAATACATATCGGCCACAGAAACCCAGATATACTGCGGAGTCTGTGATATGAATTTACATTGGCTGTGTAGTAGGTAGCTTGCTTACCAACCACATGGTTCCAGGTTCAATCCCATTGCATGGCACCTTGGGCAAGTGTCTTCTACTACAGCCTCAGGCCGACCAAATCCTTGTGAGTGGATTTGGTAGACAGAAACTGAAAGAAGCCCCTCATGTGTGTGTGTGTGTGTGTGTGTTTGACTGAAACAAATACAAGAATATAAAAGAAAATTAGCCCAAAAAATCTGTGATGTACTGAGTACGCGATAGGTGAACTGCGATATGGTGAGGGATTACTGTATACATACACTCATACATGTGGAGGCGCAATGGCCCAGTGGTTAGGGCAGCAGACTCGCGATCATAGGATCGCGGTTTCAATTCCCGGACCGAGCGTTGTGAGTGTTTATTGAGCAAAAACACCTAAAGCTCCACGAGGCTCCGGCAGGGGATGGTGGCGAACCCTGCTGTACTCTTCCACCACAACTTTCTCTCACTCTTACTTCCTGTTTCTGTCATACCTGTATTTCAAAGGGTCAGCCTTGTCACACTGTGTCACGCTGAATATCCCCGAGAACTACGTTAAGGGTACACGTGTCTGTGGAGTGCTCAGCCACTTACACGTTAATTTCACGAGCAGGCTGTTCCATTGATCGGATCGACTGGAACCCTCGACATCGTAAGCGACGGAGTGCCAACAACAACAACAACTCATACATGCATACACACACACACACACACACACACACACACATATATATGAAGACAGTTGCATCAAGAGGTGCTGGTCTCTATTTGTAGAGGGAAAACGTGGAAAGGGTAGACCCAGGAAGACATGGGATGAGGTGGTGAGAAAGAATCTACAGATGTTGGGACTCAGAGGATGACAGAGGACTGAGACTCCTAGTGGTTTGCGGTGCTTGAGAAGACACGTTAAGCTAAGTAAAAACATGGTTGTCTTTGCATACAGGCTTGTCCCCTGCATCCCTCTCCAGCTGAGCATTCCTAATTTTGCAGGCTCGTAGGTGCTGGTGCCATGTAAAAGGCACCCAGAACACTCTGTAGAGTGGTTGGCATTCGGAAGGGCATCCAGCCATAGAGACCATGTCAAAACAGACACGGAGCCTGGGCAGCTCTTCAGCTCGCCAGCTCTTGTTGAACTGTCCAACTCATGCCAGCATGGAAAACAGACGTTAAATGATGATGATGACAGAGAGACAGACATAAAATTCCTGCTTTGAAGTGATTTAAATTTAAACCTTCCAACAAAATTCTATGTTATCTATGTTCCAAACACCAGCTTAATAATAAAGACGACAAAGTTATTTTACTAAATTCATTAATTTCAAAATTAATTGAAGCAAGAACAATGTCTTGCAAAAGAAATATGAAAACAAAATGGTTAAGCCCAACTGCCTATAGGAACTTCTGTATGCCTATAATATTTTTCTTTAAGCTGACCTTAATTTGCCAAACATTTCGAAAAGAAATTTTAAACAGAACCAAAGCCTTGAATCAAGAGACCTTAACCTGAAGCACACAGTAGGCACATCATGTCACCGTACGAGTTTTCTCCCCTGTAGTAACAAGGGCAGAGGCAGGGGAAACAATTCTAGAGAAAATGCAGTGTGCTAAAGGTTAAAGTTAATCTAGCAAAGACAAAAATTTGAGTTAGAAGGTTAGAAGACAGGACTCTACTTCTACTTGAGAAATGGTCATGCTTAGTCTGCATAAAAGGAGAAGGTAGGAATTCGATACAGTGTGCCCAGTTTAAGGTATGGGTGCATAAGAGATATTGCAGGGTTACAAGCAAGCTGGCAGAGAAAGAAGTCTTTGTACGTGGCTAGCAGTAAGGGCTTACATGAAATAAATTCATTCAAAAGGTTTCAAGAAAGAAATTCACTCAAAAGCTCTTAACCAGGCAATTTAATTAGTAGAAGTGGTTGCTCTGAAATCATAGCAACCATCATTATCATCATCATCATCATCGATCATGGTATTTACTGCAGCACAGTTTGTTCTAACAGAACATCCACATTTAAGTGAGGACGTTACTTTATGGTATTAATACGTGACACCAGTGTCTGTTCTGGCACTATTTTTCTATATTTCACTGGCAGGAAGATGAGTCACTGTTATCTCCAGTGGTCAAACATCCATCATTGATAAGACCAAAGAAGGTCAAAATCATGTGATCTCATAGTTTTGGTGCTGGAAGTGGTGGGGATCTATCTCCTTGCTGGCAATGTAAACAAGAGTGCATTTTTCACCAAAAGCCAGTATGAGAGTTTCTCTCATAGTATCTACCACAGTATAATTTATTCTAACAGATCATCCACAATTAAGTTAGGATAAATGTTATCCATCGATTTAATGCCCACTTTTCTTTGCTCACATGTATCAAACAGAATTCACTGAGGGAGAATGTCTATGGCTGGATGCACTTCCTGTCATTAACCCTTACCTGTTTCTGAGTAAGTTTAATATTTCTCCCATGGTGAGATAATGTTTTCGTAGAAGATTAGAAATGAAGGTCATTGCTTCTAAGACAGTGATGCTAATTTACAACTTTTATGCAATATCTGGCATACAGGAGTCAGATATGCAACAATAGTTTTTCCCTTTTAAATGATGCATAGGAGGTCAGTTATATCAACCAAATCCTTCTCTTATAAATCTGGAGTGCAGATGTTAAAATTACACCCCTTCCTTTAAAATTTATGCAAGGGTTAGTTATGTCAACTATGCTCCGCCTCTTATAAATTTGGTGTGCAGGGGGAAGTTGCATAATCATACCTTCATTTTAAATCTAGGATGCAAGAGTTAGTCATGCAATCATACCTCTACCTTTATAAATCAAATAAGAGCAAATGTCAGTTATGTCAACAAGACTCCCCCACTTATAAATCCAGTGTGCATGGTTCAGTTATATCATCTACACCCTTCCCCTTGTAGGTGCAGGGGTAGGATATGCAACTATACCAAACCCTTTATAAAACTGATGTGCAATGATCAGTTATGCAAGGATGTCTCCCCTATTTCTAAGCATGTGACAGAGAACCAATCAGTGTGGGGAAATTCAATAATGGTGATCAATGGCCTTGTTAAAGACAATGTTCCAGACGTTTAGGATTACAACTAATCAATTAGATATATATATGATTGATCTTCTGTGTGTTAAAGACAGGAGAGTCGGAGAGTAAGGAGGAGAAAAAGAAGAGAAAGAAATAAGTAGGATAAGACCAATAGAGAGATAGACAAAAGGTGGGGGTGGAAATAGAGAAGGTAAGAGTAGAAGAGAGAGAGAGAGAAAGGTTTAAAAGAGCTGGAGGCAGAGAGAGAGAGAGGGAGAGGTGAGAGTAGAAGAAATAAGGAGAGAGTAAAGGTAAGAGTAGAAGAAAAGGAAGATTTGAAACAGCTGCAGGGAGGAGAGAGAGAGAGAGAGTGTAGAGGGGAGGAATGGTAACGGTAAGAGTAGAAGAAAGATGATTGAGAGAGAAAGGGAGAACTGATAAGAGACACAGACACACACACACACACACACACACACAGGGGACTGATAGAGAATTGATAGAAGGGAGAGATGTAAGAGGAGGAGAAAGGAAAGAATAAAGTGAGAGAGAGAGAAAAAGGAAGTTGGGAGAAGTGAGAGGAAGAAAGAGTGGAGGAGAAATGAGAGGTGAGAGTAAAAGAAATATAGAGATGATAAGAAAGAGAGAGGGGTAAGGGAAGGGAGTGGATAGAGAGGTGTCTGAAGTGGAGAAGAAAATGGTGTTAGGGAGGGGGAGGGGGCAAAAGCTTCTCTTGAAACACTGCATGAGGAAAAGAAGGAGAAATTTATGGGGAGGAGTAAGAAGAGAGAGAAAGGGGAAAATGAAATGGAGAAAAAAAGTGAAGAGTAGGAGGAATAAGTGATGATGATGATGATGGAAAGGAGAAGAGAAATGAGAGGGGGGAGAAAGAAACAGAGAGAGAGAGAGACAGACAGAAAGAAAGAGAGAGACAGACAGACAGAGAGAGACAGACAGAGAGAGACAGAGAGAGACAGAGACAGAGAGAGACACAGAGAGAGAGACACAGAGAGAGAGACACAGAGAGAGAGACAGAGAGAGAGAGACAGAGAGAGAGACAGAGACAGAGACAGACAGAAAGAGAGAGTGACAGAGACAGAGAGAGACAGAGAGAGACAGAGAGAGACAGAGACACAGAGAGAGAGACAGAGAGAGAGACAGAGAGAGGGAGGGAGAGAGAGAGACACAGAGAGAGAGAGACAGAGAGAGAGACACACACACACACACACAGAGACACACACACACAGAGAGAGAGACACAGAGAGAGAGAGAGAAAGAGGACAGTGAAAGTGGAAGGGAAGGAATTGGAGAAAGGAGAAACCAAAAGTGGAGGGGGAGGAGAGAGTGTGAAAAGGAGAAGAGGATGATGACAATGAGATTGATTATCATGATGATGAGGAGGAGGAGGCGGAGGAGGAGGCGGAGGAGGAGGCGGAGGAGGAGGCGGAGGAGGAGGCGGAGGAGGAGGAGGCGGAGGAGGAGGCGGAGGAGGAGGCGGAGGAGGAGGAGGCGGAGGAGGAGGCGGAGGAGGAGGCGGAGGAGGAGGAAAGATAGAGCAGAAGTGTTTCGATGAGTATTATATCTAAAATAATTAGGGAGCTTAATACAATGCTGCCAAAAAATTTTCAGGGGAAGCTACATTAACCGACCAACTACAGACACCCACCAAATAACCTCAACCAGTATTTAACTGGTACCTTATTTTTTTTTTTTTTTTTTATCAACCCCAGTCAGAAGGAAGGCAAAGTTAACCTCGGCAGGATTTGAACTCAGGATGCAGGGAACCAGATTGGTTACTGCAGAGCAACCTATCCAAATGCTATGACAATCATGCTGATAATATGGGGAGTAACAACAGCAACAGAATAAGCAGCAGTAACAACAACAACATTATTATTATTATTACTATTGAAGAAACAAAAACAACATAAGCAGCCGTAATGACAACATTATAAACACCAATAACAACAACTATAATTATAATTTATAAGTAGCATAACAACAACAATGATGATCAGGATGTGCAGAATTAAACAGAATGCAGATAAACCTAATTATCTTAGCCTTTATAATCAAGCAGTAGATGCACTGAACAGATTAGTCCAGGGACAGAGAGAGAGAGAGAGAGATAGAGAGAGAGAGAGAGAGATAGAGAGAGACATGTTTGTCTGTGTGTGTGTGTGTATACATATATATGAAATACATCATCAACAATGTTTTAATGTCTGCTTTTCCATGTTTTGCATGGTACAACAAACACGGTTCGTTGAGACAGATTTTTCTATGTCCAGATGCTCTTCCAGTTACTAACCCTTACACGTTTCCAGACATGAGAAGACTTTCACATAGTTAGGCATGTTTTCACAGAAGATTACAAATAAACAACATAGCTCATTAGGAGGATGACATTCACTTACAATTATCACATCATATCAAGACAAGAGACACAAACAAACACACATGCACAAATATATTCAGCAGGCTTCTTTCAGTTTCTGCCTCTATTTGTCAATACACAGTATACGAGGTGGTAGCAAAAACTTCCCAGGCTAGATCTGTAGCATGCCAACAGCACATGGTTGCATGCGCAGTGAGGGCTAGCAGTGACCTTCATCAGGGCAAATGTACCAAATGACATCACTGTGCTTACCTTGCAAGTTGTGAAATTTGTGTTTGTATGATCAAGGAGTGGCTGTGTGGTAAGTAGCTTGCTTACCAACCACATGGTTCCGGGTTCAGTCCCACTGCATAGCACCTTGGGCAAGTGTCTTCTACTATAGTCTCGGGCCGACCAAAGCCTTGTGAGTGGATTTGGTAGAAGGAAACTGAAAGAAGCCCGTCGTATATATGTATATATATACATGTATGTGTGTGTGTGTATATGTTTGTGCGTCTGTGTTCTTCCCCCCAGCATCGCTTGACAACCGATGGTGGTGTGTTTACATCCCCGTAACTTAGCGGTTCGACAAAAGAGACTGATAGAATAAGTACAGGGCTTCCAAAGAATAAGTCCTGGTGTCGATTTGCTCAACTAAAAGGCGGTGCTCCAGCATGGCAGCAGTCAAATGACTGAAACAAGTAAAAGAGTAAAAGAGTAAAAGTGTGTGCTGTAGTCTCGTTTTTGTCATGAACAGGAAGTTGGGAGAAATTTTGTGTTAATCTTAGGATGTCTGCTACAAAGACATTGAGCAAGCTTACGGCAACGAAGCAATGGGTTGTACGCAATGTTTCAAGTGGCACAGACACTTCAAAAGCAGCACCACAGAACTGCAGCTGAAGGCGGCGAGCTGGCAGAATTGTTAGCACGCCTCTCGAAATGCTTAGTGGTATTTCGTCTGCCGTTATGTTCTGAGTTCAAATTCCGCCGAGGTCGATTTGGCCTTTCATACTTTAAGGGCCGATAAATGAAGTACCAGTTACGCACTGGGGTCAATGTAATCGACTTAATCCATTCGTCTGTCCTTGTTTATTCCCTCTATGTTTAGCCCCTTGTGGGCAATAAAGAAATAAGAACGGCAGCTCAATCAAGAGCATGCTCATCATTTTATTTTTGAACATCCATAGTATTGTGCATTGAGAATTCATCCCCCAGGGCCAGACCATCAACTCAGAGTTCTACTGTGATGTTTTGAAGCATCTGAGAGGGGGCATTCGATGAAAGCGAGCAGATCTGTGGAGCACAAAGGGTTGGATTCTTCGTGACAACAAAGCACCCGTGACTTTCTCGCCAAAAACATGGTATTACTTCAGCACCCACCCTATTCGCCAGATTTAGTACCTGCAGACTTCCATCTCTTCCCCAAGATGAAGACGTAGCTCAAAGGTCACCAGCAACTTGCAAAGCTGAAGCACCCCTCTATTGAATGGGAGGAAACATAATAGATTGGTCACTTTATGTGAAGTGCTGAGAGGTGTGATGGGAAGGGCAAGAAAAGCAAACATTAAGATGATGATGATGATAACAGTGTACATAAGACTACATTATCCCAATGTCTTCATACTTGTTATTGCACACACTGCACCTAGAACTACATGGCTATGTTGTTAACAACTTTGCTTCCCAACAACAAGGTTTTGGGTTCAGCCTCACTGTACAGCACACTGGGCAGATATCTTCAACTACAGACTCAGATCTACTACAGCCTTGTGAGCGGGTTTGGTAGACAGAAGCTTGAAGCCTCTCTTGTCAGCATTTAACATCCTTGTTCCATATTGGCATAGGAGGTGCAATGGCCCAGTGGTTAGGGCAGCGGACTCACGGTCATAGGATCGCGGTTTCGATTCCCAGACCGGGCGTTGTGAGTGTTTATTGAGCGAAAACACCTAAAGCTCCACGAGGCTCCAGCAGGGGATGGTGGCGAACCCTGCTGTACTCTTTCACCACAACTTTCTCTCACTCTTACTTCCTGATTCTGTTGCGCCTGTAATTCAAAGGGCCAGCCTTGTCACACTGTGTCATTAAGGGTACACGTGTCTGTGGAGTGCTCAGCCACTTGCATGTTAATTTCACGAGCAGGCTGTTCCGTTGATCGGATCAACTGGAACCCTCGACGTCGTAACCGACGGAGTGCCACCATATTGGCATGCGTTGAATGATTTGACAGGATCCAAACAGATCCAAAGATTGCATCGTGCTCCACTGTCTATCTTGGAATGGCTTCCACAACCTGATGCCCTCCCTAACACTTTACAGTGCATACTGAGTGTTGTTTTCATGCCACCAGCACTAGTGAGGTCACCAAGCAGCTTGTAAGGCTGTTCACCCCCAAGGAAGGGGCATGCAAGGAGATGAGGGGTTAAAGTATGAGAGAAGGAGCAGCCAGAACAGAACGCGTTTCTTGCTATAGCAGGGATAAATGAGTGGTCACATTATCTTTTATCTTCTACTTGTTCAGTTGTTGGACTGTGGCCATGCTGGGGCATCAGCTTGAAGTGTTTAGTCACCTTTGCTGAACCACTAAGTTACAGGGATATAAACAAACCAATACCAGTTGTCAAGTGGATGGGGGAGGGCAAACACAACCATACACACACACACATATGACAAGCTTTCACAGAGTTTCCATCGACCAACTTCACTCACAAAAGCACTGGTCAGCCTGGTGTAATAGTTGAAGACATTTGACAGAAATGCAGCAGAGTAGGACTGAACCCAAAACCACAAGATTGCAAAGTGAGCTCGTTAACCACATGTATAATACATTCAAGTATTATAGACAAACTTGTATAAATATCAGAGATAAAGTTCGATTATCAGAGAGGATTTTCCCCTGATCAGAAATCTAATGCTTTAATACTTAACCTGTTGACATCTTGTAGCCAGATAATTTATTACAAAGTTCAAAACTACAATACTGGAAAACCACAACACACAAACAACCTATAGAAAAAGAAGATAATGGGGAGAGAGAAGAAAAACAAAAAACAAAACAAAAGACAACTAACAAAAAAGAAAAAGAAAAAAGAATGCTGATACACAGATCGATTTATTGCTACAATTAAATCCCATGAGATAATCCTACATGAATATGATTGTCAATAATCGAAGATTGCAAAGCAAATTTAAATAACAAGTAATAAGACACGTTTCCTAGCTACATCGGCATTTAGAGAGTAAATCATCAGCATTATTTCATGTCCATGTTCCATGCTGGCATGGGTTGGACAGTTTAACAGGATCTGATGGGTCTGAAGATAGCGCTGTACACCAATGTCTGCTTTGGCATGGTTTCTATGCCTAGATTGCCCTTGCTGATGCCAGCCACTTTACAGCAAGTACTAGTGCATGTTGCTACTTTCTGTATGGCACCAACACTAATGAGGTTGCCATGCAGTATGCAAAATTAACATCCCTTTTCAGTGACTGGGGCTACAGTAGATTTATGCTAGGAGAAGAAGGATTTAAACATGTGAAAGAAGGGGCCAGAAAATAATAGGATGAGAGTGAGCAGAGTGGAAGTGAAAAAGAGATTAAAATGGTGGCAGAGATAAAATGAATGGATAATACTGACCCTTACTATTTGAAATATCACATGTTCAACATAAATGGCTGCAATATGACACAGAGATATTACACTCCCTATTGATATCATCATGCGGGTGGCAGATAGGGATAACAAAGATGGAGGATACGATTTAATCAAATATTCGTTCCTTCAGAATGTGTTATTCCTTCCTAAATTTAGAAAGCACATTCATCATATGTCTGCCTGTCTTGCTGGCATGGGTTGGACAGGTCATCACAGTTTGTGTCAGCTGTAATTGGAAGCTACTGCTCCTTAGACTGGTGCTTACATGTGTCATTTGACTTGGTTTCTACAGCTGGATGCCCTTCCTATTGTCAACCACTTTACAGGGTATACTGGGTGCATGATATTAATATCAAAAAGAGCAGTGGGTGACAGAATTGGTTGAGACCAGACAAAAATTACATCAGTAATACTATTGGAACAGGGAAGAACCTCAGTGTTTACCACATTCCATTTCTGTAAAATTGCCAGGCACCATGTTTCAGTGTGTGTGTGTGCGCACACATTAATTTTTACAAACATAAGGTTGACAGTGACTTCTATGTTTTGGCTGGATTGCCTTCATTAAACTGTGACACTCAGAAGTTATTGCCATCATTTTCCTTGTAAAATTTAATAAACATATACTCTACAAAATAAAAAGTATATTTCTTCTATACATAACTCACATTTACTTACTCCTCTATATGGTTTAGCCATACTAATTAACTCTCACTCTGAGGTAACGTTATGGTTCCTATCTTTAAGGGACCAGATTAGTCTGCTTAAGCTCATGTCGTTCTTTTTATTTCTACCTCTAAATGAATTTAAATGATTTGCTAGTCTTGTTTTGAAATTTAGCAGGGTCACCCTATATAAAAGTATGTCCTTCGTATCGATTTGTTGGGAGCTGACCATACCATTCCTTTCCAAGTGAGACAATCCTTTTCTCTGCCCATTGCATATGAACATAGGTATTTATAAAATTATCCATGCCATTTAGAATATTATGACTTAAAGGCAAATATGGGCAACATTTTTTGGAGAAGCAGGTTGAACTACTACAAAAAGTCAAGGTAATGTTCCATTAGGTGTGCCATTCAGAAACTCCCATGGGTCCTGTTTGCCTGTGACTGACTTAGGGCTTTAATATGCAACTGTGCCTTTTTCTCACAACAAAGATGAATGCTTTCTGTTTATAGGTCATTTAGCTAAAACCCTACTCAATTTGCTGATGCCATGCCATGAAGGACATTGTTAGATCTTGTGCTTCCATAAGGAATAAGGAAGTAGGGCATGATTGTCTGTGAAATCTGTATTGGTTTCATGAATCCTCGGCATAAGCGTCGTTTCTGAGTAAAAAATCTTTACTATTAACTGTATCCACTGATATACAAAGACATTGCCAAAAAGGAAATGCACTACAGTATCACATTGAAGAATTCCTGCAATTATATCAAAGGTCTCTGTTTCACCATCAGAGGCAAAAGCAGTGGATTTTTTTTGTATCTGTGAAATTTACTGCATAATGTACTATATCTGTAAAATGTACTTTAATGGCACCAATTATCGGCTGAAGAATATCAGACAGTTGTAGAGACATACACACACACACACACACACACACACACACACATACACACAGATATACATGAGAAAGAGGGGAGAAGGGGGAGAGACATACATACTCACTCTGAAGAGAAACACACACGCACATGCAAATGCATACACACACAAAACACACACTACACACAAGAGAGACACACACACACGAGAGAAACACATACACACACACACACCAGAGAGAGAGAAAGAGAGAGGCATTTAAAAAGAAATTAAAGAAGAAAAAGGGTTGATAGGCAGGCAGGTAGTGTTAATCAGGTTAGCATAGGAGTGGTGACGGGAGAGGAAGGGGAGTTTGTATGATTGGATAATGGTGGCAACAATGACAGTGGTAGCAGCTGTGGTGGTGGTGGTGGTGGTGGTGGTGGCAGTGGTGTTGGTAGTTAGTGGTAATGAGAGCCATGTGGTGGTTTTTGCAATGGTGATGATGGTGGACAGCAGCAATAGTGATGGTGGTGGCAGTGGTGGCGATAGTGGTGAAGGAGGAGGTAGTGGTGGTGGTAATGGTGGTGACAATAGTGGTGACAGCAGCCATAGCAGTGATGGAGGAGGTGGTCGGTGGTGGTAATGGTAGTGATAGTAGCAATGGTGGTGCCGGTGCCGGCAGCGACAGTGGTGGTGGCAAAGGTGGAGATGGTGGTGACAGTGGCAATGAATGAGGTGGTGGTGGTGGTGGTGGTGGTGGTGCTGAGTTGTCAAAGCAGCATTCATATGCCACAGACATCTGTTGGAGACAGTGCAACAATTGCAATACAGAAACCGATTAGGTGGGTGCAAAATGTGCAGGGGAAGAGGCAGGAAGTACAGAGTGGGTGGGGAAACAGGCCAAAGAAACAACGATGCAACTGTGCACAGCATGCTGAGGTGACCATCGACAAGACCACCACCACCACCACTACCACTATTGTTTCTCCCACCATCACCACCACCACCACAACCATCACATCTCTACCTTGATGACCACCACCACTACCACCCTACCACCACTGTTAACATCTCTAACTCGGTCACCATCACCTCTACCTCCACCAAAATTATCTTTGTCTCCACTACTACCATCACTGCAACAATCTTGACCTCAAACTTTACCACCGTCACCACCACCTACACCACCATCACAACTACTGTGAGGCAATGACAAAAACTATATGCATGGTCACACACAACCCACAAGAAATCTCCCTCAAATTACACCTGGCCATCTTCAAAAACATTTTGGATAACGACATCCAGGATACACTATGCTTGAATAGTAGGCTGGATAGTCATGGCCAGAGAGCTTTACAAGGTGGTATCAGAAAGTTCTCAGACTAGTTCTGTAGCGAGAGCTAGCAGTGGCCTTCATGAGGCAGTGTGCCAAATGACATCAGTGTGTTAACTTCACAAGTTGTGAAATTTGTGTTTTTGTGATTACGTGTATGCTGCGGTCTGCAATTTTTGTCACGGACAGGAAGTTGGAACCAAGATCTAACGTGAAATTTTGCGTTAAACTTGAGAAGACTGTTACGGAAACATTGAGCATGCTTCGGCAAGCTTATGGCAACAAGGCAGTGGGTTGTACGCAATGTTTTGATTGACACAGATGCTTCAAAAGTGGAAGAATGTCCCTGGAAGATGATGAGTATCACCCCTGGAAATGGGGAGAAAGTTTATCAGCTTGTGCATGAGGATCCTTGGAGGACAGTCAACAATGTCTTGAAGCATTTGAGGAAGGACATTCGGCGAAAGTGACCATATCTGTGGAGCATGAAGAATTGGATTCTTCACAACAACAATGCACCCTGTTATTGACCTCTCCGCACTCTTGAGTTTCTAGCCAAAAACAACAAGGTACCACTTCGACACCCACCCCTATTTGCCAGATTTAGCACCTGTGGTGTTCCGTCTCTTCCCCAAGATGAAAATGCAGTTCAAAGGTTACTGTTTTAACACCTTTGTCGAGATCAAAAGCAAATGACAGAACGTCCTCAACTTGTTTACAGAAAATAACTTCCAGGCCAGATTCCAAAAGTGGCAGGAATGCTGGGACGGGTGTATTGCTGTGCAAGGTGACTGTTTCGAAGGGGATGATGATAAAACTTAGATGAATAAGTTATTTTTTATTAAACATAACTAGTACAAGATCTTTTTGATACCACTTCATAGATCATAAATCTGCTCAAACAAGGCTGACCTAGGGCTGAAGAACAGCCTGCTCTTTTGCCACTTCTATTACTGTTTCCAACAGGGTTTGACATGCTAGAAATAGCAACCAAATCTTCCTCAAATCATGTCCATTTGTCCCAAATAGGGAAGCACACATTATATCAGATTACTGTATTAGATATACAAAATGATGGGAAGATCATGGCCAGAACACCTTCAATCAGATGTCTGCTACTTCAATGTTAGAGCGACGAGCTTATGATCATGAGGCTGTGAGGTTGTGAGCTTATGATTGTGAGGTTGTGAGTTTGATTCCCGGATCAGGCTGCATGTTGTGTTCTTGAGTAAGACACTTTATTTCACATTGCTTCAGTTCACTCAGCTGTAGAAATGAGTTGCGACGTCACTGGTGCCAAGCTGTATCGGCCTTTGCCTTTCCCTTGGATAACATTTCCCTTGGATAACTGCTGGTCTTCTATAAACAACCTTGCCTGGACTTGTGCCTTGGAGGGTAACTTTGTAGGTGCAATCCCATGGTCATTCATGACCAAAGGGGGTCTCACATGTAGCTACAAAATCTCCTTCCAATGACACCCTAGAGGCCCTTTTCATTTGGCAGTCTCTGTAAGATTTGGTGCTACGATAAAATACACTCAATCCCTTCTGTAAATTGGTCAGTGAACAAGCAAAGACAATGTTGAGTCAAGAAAACCCTTTAGTCATCTAAAGCAGGGGGTTCTCAAATGGAGTCCATTTGACCCTTGGGGGTCACATAAGACTTTGGCGTTAAAATTTACGTGCAATAAATTGGTTATGATTCTACAGTACTCTCTTTACTCTTTTACTTGTTTCAGTCATTTTGACTGTGGCCATGCTTGAGCACCACCTTTAGTCAAGAAAATCGACCCCAGGACTTTGTAAGCCTAGTACTTATTCTATCGATCTCTTTTGCCGAACCGCTAAGTTATGGGGACGTAAACACACCAGCATCGGTTGTCAAGCGATGCTGGCGGAGGGGGGGGGGGACAAACACAGACACACAAACATATACACACACATACAACGGGCTTCTTTCAGTTTCCGTCTACCAAATCCACTCACAAGGCTTTGATCAGCCCGAGGCTATAGTAGAAGACACTTGCCCAAAGTGCCGTGCAGTGGGACTGAACCCAGAACCATGTGGTTCATAAGCAAGCTACTTACCACACAGCCACTCCTGTGCCTTACGCAATACTTAAAATATTTTAATAATTTTTTTATACAATTCCTTTTTAAGCATTGAATGGCTACGAGGGTGTACCTGAATAAAAGAGGAACCAAAGGAGTATAAAGGCAAAAAATGGTTGAGAACTACTGGTCTAAGGGCATGACAGTCTTTCTATGTGTTGATGGCACATTATTCAAATTCTGCCAGTGTCAACCTTGCCTTTCATCCTTTCAGAGTCAATGAAATAAGTACCAGTCAAATACTAGGGGTCAATGTTATCAACTAGTTTCCATCCCACAAATTCCAGGCCTTGTGCCTGGAAAGAACAACTACTACTACTACTACTACTACTACTACTAAGGCAGTGGGGCGACAGAACCATTAGCACACCAGACAAAAGCTTACCAGTTGAGCTTTGTAACTGATTATTCCCCTCCGCACAAAATTCCAGTCCTTGTGTCTATAGTAGAAAGCAATATTATTATTATTATTATTATTATTATTATCATCATTATTATTATTGTTATTATTATCATTGGGTCTGCATCGTGCTTGAGAAGAAGACCCATCAAGACGAACAAAATTGCAGAAGAAAACACTTACCCATGTGCCTCACAGCAGACTGAACCCAGAACGATGAGGTTGGGAGCAAGCTTCCTACCACCCAGCCACGCCTGCTATGTTAAAACTCATAAGTAGTAGTAGTGACAGTATTTAGAGCAGTGGATGAGTAGAATAGTGCAAACTTCAGATATTATGCTTTGCAGTATTTACTCCGACTCTTTACAGTCAGAGTACAACTTTACTCCTCATCCTGTAAATAAAGTACCAGACAATTACTGGGCTCTATAGTAATTGGTTAGTCCCTACAAATCACAGGCCTTGTGCTTGTTAGCAAACAGGTGTTATTACATAAACTTGTTACCAGTTCAAACATTACTTGAGACTTTCCTGTACGAAAGTCATTCATTTTGTTTTGTCATGGAAAAAATTTTCTTGCTGTAGACAAATAGGTGTAAACACAATAAGTCAGTTCAAAGTTCTCCTTAGCCAGATTGATGGATTCATGCATTTTGGAGTACTTATCTCCTCTTCAACATCAGATACTTGGAGGGGTGACAGACAGAGATGTTCTGAGCTCAAATCCCATCACAATCAAATTTCTCTTCTCATCGTTCTGTGACTAGAGCTAAAAATCATTCCACATTTATTTCTCTTCCACCATTCTTACCATTCCTATTTCCTTATTTCATTCATTCTTTCATTCCTCAATTCTTGCTCATTCATTCTTTCATTCCTCAATCCTAGCTCATTCTTTGTTTCATTCCTCAATTCTTGCTCATTCATTCTTTCATTCCTCAATTCTTGCTCATTCATTCTTTCATTCCTCAATCCTAGCTCTTTCATTGTTTCATTCCTCAATTCTTGCTCATTCATTCTTTCATTCCTCAATTCTTGCTCATTCATTCTTTCATTCCTCAATTCTTGCTCATTCATTCTTTCATTCATTCCTCAATTCTTGCTCATTCATTCTTTCATTCCTCAATCCTAGCTCATTCATTGTTTCATTCCTCAATTCTTGCTCATTCATTCTTTCATTCCTCAATTCTTCCTCTTTCAATCTTCCATTCCTCAATCCATCTTCCTTCATTTTTTCCATTCCTCAAGTCTTCTTCCCTCATCCTTTCATTCTTCCTCCTCCCTTATTTAAATCTCCAAATCTTCCGTCATTGTTTCGTTCCCCAATTCTTTCATTATTTCATTCTTCAGTTTTTCTTTTTTTTTTTACCATTCTTTCATTCTTTACCTCTTATTTTATTTATTGCTCTCTTTATATTTTCATTCCTCTATTCTCTCTCTCCTTTCTTCTTACCTTCATTCATTCCTCTCTCTCATTCCTTTCCAACACACCCACCCTCAAAACCGTTTTTGTTCTTTTGCTCATTCATTTGATCGCTCTTTCGATCTTTCCTTCATCAAGGCTATCCGTGTTACCATGACAACAGCTGAAAATGAAACATCCTGGAAGAGGGAAGACTGCCCAATATCGGATATATAAAAGTGGGGAGAAGTTGGGAAAGAGAGGAGGGAGAGGAAGAGGAGGAGGGAGAGGAGGGAGGGAGAGGAGGGAGGGAGAGGAGGGAGGGAGATAAAGGTTGGAGATAAAGGTTGGAGAGAGAGAGAGAGAGAGAGAGAGAGAGAGAGAGAGAATAGAGTAGGTGTAAGGAGAGACAGAAATCAATGGAGACAGACATAGAGAATCACATAAATACATATATCTGGTGTACATGTGTGTATTAGTGTGTATATATATATATATATATATATATATATATATATATATATAAACATACATAGATATCTATGTATACATATATATACATATATAACTGTGTACATACACACACATATATGTATATATATCTAAAAACATGAGTCTATGTATGTGTGTATGTATATATATAAATATATATATAAATATATACATATATATACACAGTAGCTATGTGTACATCTTTGCATACATACATAGTTATGTATACACACACACACATATAGGTATGAATACATACACACACACATCCATATATATGTATGTATGTATGTATGCATGCATGCATCCGTGAACGTATAGACAGACAGACTAGCAGATACATATAGCCATACACACATAATAGTTGGTAGACAGACAGGTAGATAATTAGAGAACATACAGGTAAGTGCATCTCATTTTTCACCTCCAAACTAAACTCAGTGTCACTCAATTCATTTCAAACTTCAAAACAAAATTCATCCCTCACCACCCTCCATACACTCCATTAAATACACACAAACACATCTCTCGCTCACAAGCCTCCACTCACCCAAATACAGTCCAACTCCATCATCTCACACAACCACCCCCACATCATCATCATCATCGTTTAACGTCTGCTTTCCATGTTAGCATGGGTTGGACGATTTGGCTGAGGACTGGTGAAACCAGATGGCTACACCAAGCTCCAATCTGATTTAGCAGAGTTTCTACAGCTGGATGTCAAGATGATGATGATATATTACAGGCTTTTTTCAGTTTTCATCTACCAAATCCATTCACAAGGTTCGGGCTGGTCTAAGACTATAGTTGTTCAGAGTCCCATGCAGTGGGACTGAACTGAAAATCATGTGGTTGGGAAGCAAACTTCTTAACCATGCAGCCATATCTGTGCCTCATAAGTTTTTTTATCATCATCGTCATCGCCGTCATCATCATCATCATTTAATGTCCATTTCCCATGCTGGCATAGGTTGGATAGTTTGGTAGGACCTGACAAGTCACAGAACTGCACCAGGCTCCATTGTCTGCTTGGCGGGGGTTTTATGGCCGGGTGCCCTTTCTAATGCCAACAACTTCAAAGAGTGTACTGAGTGCTTTTTAGGTGACACCAGCACCAGCAGATTCATGAAGTAACTTGCAAGGCTAAAACCCTTCAATTAGGTAGAGGAGTAATATTAAGGGGTGTGGCTTTGTACCACCTGAGAGGTTATAAAGTATAACAGGGATAGGAATAGGTGTCTTTCCGTAGAGGAGATACTTGGCTACCTCAGTTGGAAAAGAAAGAGTTGGAGAGAAAGATAGACAGTGTGAGAGAGAGAGAGAGAGAGAGAGAGAGAGATGGTGGTAGAGGTATGTCAGGACACACCTTCAAGGTACAATGGAGTGTCAACATAAGTCTGAGTAAACCTGGGGAGACGAAAACTGTGGAAGCCTTCCAAATGAACTGTACCAGTAATACAACTGATTGGTCTTAGCATACATTTATACTTGGAGATTACATTAAATCTTCAGCATTTAAACCAGCTATAAATGAACATATTCTACTTGCTTTATGTTCAAACTAGCCAGATCCAGCCTCTCACATCTACCCTGCAATGTCATTCTAAAAGTAAATAATCACATCATGGGAATCTCAAAGCTATGAGATAATGCATGATTAATTCAAAGCACTGTGAATAAAGAAGCTTTATATTTGACAGAGTAATCTCAATGCTAGAGGATTAGGGGCACAAATGTCTGTGAAATACTCATCCAGCTTTTATTATAACACCAGAAGGACTGTAATTCAAAGGGCTTTCATTGATGTATTCAATGTTACTCTGACTCTGCTTGAGAATTATGTTAATGGCACAAGCATCTAAGGAGTACTCAGCCACTAGTATTATCATATAATGAACAATCAGTTGATTGAATAATTGAAATAGTCATTGTAGATACTGACTGAGATCCATTTATATATTTACTTTATGCTTACATGGAGAACAAAAACCAGTTCACTCACACACATGCATTGCATACACGTACTTGTATGCAAAGACATACATACATCCTTGTGGGCACACACACACACACACACACACACACACACACACACACACACATATACATATAAATACACACATATCTTCATACAGAAAGACACTTGTATGCACACAGATACACACACATATATATACCTATATGTGCAAAAACGCACTCATATGCACACACATTTTTTACATGCACAGAACACCTACAAACACAGCTACTCCGAAGCTCATACGCATAGGCACATGCAAATTGGGCTACTGAGAAGTACATACATACACAAACACTTGCAAACACAGACACCAACACATACAACCTAATACACAAAGACATGCACTCACACAGAAAGACACAGACACATACATACATACATACATACATACATACATACATACATACATACAAACATATGCATACATACTTATAAACACACATACACAAACATGCCAAAGGAGGAAGACTACCTCCACCACAGTTAGTCACTGCCACCTCTACCCCCACCACCCACCCCTTTAAATATTAGCACTTATCTAAACCACTGATCCTTAAGGATGTGACCTGTAAAGGGATATGACCTTTAAGTGGGGTTAACAGGTCAGTTAATACAATAAACATTGGCTATGATAAGCCATAATGACAAGACTGTTGTTTAACCCTAGGTCTGTCTTGACTGAGTAGACTTATATTTATATATAATCAAGCATGTTTTATCTACAACTGCCACAACA